>NW_028167969.1:0-112780 GCF_964194135.1 Talpa europaea
TGTTTCTTCTGCTTCTTCTTCATGTTATTCTGTTATTTCTGCTCTTTCGGCTTATTTTTCTGTTATTTCAACTTTTTCCTCTTATTCTTCCGTTTTTTCTTCTTGTGCTTCTAATTCTTCTTGTTCTTCTTGTTGTTCTAAATCTCCTTCTTCTTCATCTTCTTCTGTTTCTTCTGCTTTTTTGCTTTTTCAATTCCATCTTCTTCTGCTTCTTCTGCTTCTTCTTCAGCTTTTTACTTCTGTTATTTCTGCTTTTTCAGCTTATTCTTCTGCTATTGATGGTTTTTCAGCTAATTTTTCTGTTATTTCTGCTTTTTCGGCTTATTCTTTTGTTATTTCTGCTGTTTCCTCTTAGTCTTCTGTTTATTCTTGTGTTCTTCTAGTTCTTGTTCTTCTTGTAGTTCTACATCTCCTTCTTCTTTTTTCATCATCTTCTGTTTCTTCTGCATATTTTGCCTTTTCAATTGCTTCTTCTGCTTCCTCTGCTTTTTCCTCTGCTTAATCTACAGTTATTTCTGGGTTTTCGGCTTATTCTTCTACTAATTCGCTTTTTCGGCTTATTCATCCCTTATTTGTGACTTTTCGGCTTATTCTTTTGCCATTTCTGCTTTTTCCTCTTATTCTTCTGTTTCCTCTTCTTGTTCTTCCGTTTTCTAGTTCTTTCTCTTCTACTTCTACATCTCCTTCTTCTTCTTCATCTTCTGCTTCTTCTGCATTTTTTGCTTTTTCAATTACCTCTTCTTCTACTGCTTCTTCTCCGTCTTCTAGGGCTTATTCTTCTGTTTTCCTGCTTTCTCCTCTTCTTCTTCTGTTTCCTCTTCTTGTTCTTGTTTTTCTTCTAGTTCTTCCATGTCTTGTTGTAGTTCCACATCTCCTTCTCCTTCTTCATCGTCTGTTTCTTCTGCTTTTTCTGCTTTTTCAATTACCTCCTCTTCTTCTGCCTCTTCTTCAGCTTATTCTACTGTTTGTTCTGCTTTTTCGTCTTATTCTTCTGTTTCCTCTTCTTGTTCTTCCTTTTTTCTTGTTCTTTCTCTTCTTGTAGTTCTACATCTCCTTCTTCATACTCTTCTATATCTTCTGATTTTTTGGCTTTTTGAATTACTTCTTCTATTACTTCTGCTTCTTCTTCAGGTTATTCTTTTGTTATTTCTGCTTTGTCGGCTTATTCTTCTGTTATATATGCTTTTTCGGCTTATTCTTCTGTTATCTACTTTTTCCTCTTATTCTTATGTTTCTTCTTCTTGTTCTGGTTCTTCTAGTTTCTAGTTCTTGTTGTAGTTCTACATCACCTTCATTTTCTTCATCTTTCTGTTTCTTCTGCATATTTTGCTTTTTTAATTACTACTTCTTCTGCTTCTTCCTGAGCTTCATCTACTGTTATTTCTGGGTTTGCTGCTTAACTTCTACTCTTTCGCTTTTTCTGCTTATTCCTCTATTATTTCAGCTTTTTCGGCTGATTCTTTGGTTTTTTTCTGTTTTTCCTCTTATTCTTCTGTTTCCTATTCTTGCTCTTGTATTTCTTCTAGTACTCATATTTCTTTTTGTAGTTCTACATCTCCGTCTTTTTCTTCATCTTCTTCCGTTTCTTCTGGCATTTTTGCTTTTTCAATTACTTCCTCTTCTGTTTCTTCTGCTTCTTCTTCATGTTATTCTGTTATTTCTGCTTTCTCGGCTTATTTTTCTGTTATTTCTGCTTTTTCCTCTTATTCTTCCGTTTTTTCTTCTTGTGCTTCTAATACTTCTTGTTCTTCTTGTAGTTCTAAATCTCCTTCTTCTTCATCTTCTTCTGTTTCTTCTGCTTTTTTGCTTTTTCAATAACATCTTCTTCTGCTTCTTCTGCTTCTTCTTCAGCTTTTTACTTCTGTTATTTCTGCTTTTTCAGCTTATTCTTCTGCTCTTGATGGTTTTTCAGCTTATTTTTCTGTTATTTCTGCTTTTTCGGCTTATTCTTTTGTTATTTCTGCTGTTTCCTCTTAGTCTTCTGTTTATTCTTGTGTTCTTCTAGTTCTTCTTGTTCTTCTTGTAGTTCTACATCTCCTTCTTCTTTTTTCATCATCTTCTGTTTCTTCTGCATATTTTGCCTTTTCAATTGCTTCTTCTGCTTCCTCTGCTTTTTCCTCTGCTTAATCTGCAGTTATTTCTGGGTTTTCGGCTTATTCTTCTACTCATTCGCTTTTTCTGCTTATTCCTCTATTATTTCAGCTTTTTCGGCTGATTCTTTGGTTTTTTCTGTTTTTCCTCTTATTCTTCTGTTTCCTATTCTTGCTCTTGTATTTCTTCTAGTACTCCTATTTCTTTTTGTAGTTCTACATCTCCTTCTTCTTCTTCATCTTCTTCCGTTTCTTCTGGCATTTTTGCTTTTCAATTACTTCCTCTTCTGTTTCTTCTGCTTCTTCTTCATGTTATTCTGTTATTTCTGCTTTCTCGGCTTATTTTTCTGTTATTTCTGCTTTTTCCTCTTATTCTTCCGTTTTTTCTTCTTGTGCTTCTAATACTTCTTGTTCTTCTTGTAGTTCTAAATCTCCTTCTTCTTCATCTTCTTCTGTTTCTTCTGCTTTTTTGCTTTTTCAATTCCATCTTCTTCTGCTTCTTCTGCTTCTTCTTCAGCTTTTTACTTCTGTTATTTCTGCTTTTTCAGCTTATTCTTCTGCTATTGATGGTTTTTCAGCTTATTTTTCTGTTATTTCTGCTTTTTCGGCTTATTCTTTTGTTATTTCTGCTGTTTCCTCTTAGTCTTCTGTTTATTCTTGTGTTCTTCTAGTTCTTCTTGTTCTTCTTGTAGTTCTACATCTCCTTCTTCTTTTTTCATCATCTTCTGTTTCTTCTGCATATTTTGCCTTTTCAATTGCTTCTTCTGCTTCCTCTGCTTTTTCCTCTGCTTAATCTACAGTTATTGCTGGGTTTTCGGCTTATTCTTCTACTAATTCGCTTTTTCGGCTTATTCTTCTCTTATTTGTGACTTTTCGGCTTATTCTTTTGTGATTTCTGCTTTTTCCTCTTATTCTTCTGTTTCCTCTTCTTGTTCTTCCGTTTTCTAGTTCTTTCTCTTGTAGTT
Source organism: Talpa europaea (assembly GCF_964194135.1). Lineage (NCBI taxonomy): Eukaryota > Metazoa > Chordata > Mammalia > Eulipotyphla > Talpidae > Talpa > Talpa europaea. Next base: position 3,056 of record NW_028167969.1, read on the forward strand.
CTACATCTCCTTCTTCTTCTTCATCTTCTGTTTCTTCTGCATTTTTTGCTTTTTCAATTACCTCTTCTTCTACTGCTTCTTCTCCGTCTTCTAGGGCTTATTCTTCTGTTTTCCTGCTTTCTCCTCTTCTTCTTCGGTTTCCTCTTCTTGTTCTTGTTTTTCTTCTAGTTCTTCTATTTCTTGTTGTAGTTCCACATCTCCTTCTCCTTCTTCATCGTCTGTTTCTTCTGCATTTTCTGCTTTTTCAATTACCTCCTCTTCTTCTGCCTCTTCTTCAGCTTATTCTACTGTTTTTTCTGCTTTTTCGTCTTATTCTTCTGTTTCCTCTTCTTGTTCTTCTTTTTTTCTTGTTCTTTCTCTTCTTGTAGTTCTACATCTCCTTCTTCATACTCTTCTATATATTCTGATTTTTTGGCTTTTTGAATTACTTCTTCTATTACTTCTGCTTCTTCTTCAGGTTATTCTTTTCTTATTTCTGCTTTGTCGTCTTATTCTTCTGTTATATATGCTTTTTCGGCTTATTCTTCTGTTATCTACTTTTTCCTCTTATTCTTATGTTTCTTCTTCTTGTTCTGGTTCTTCTAGTTTCTAGTTCTTGTTGTAGTTCTACATCACCTTCATTTTCTTCATCTTTCTGTTTCTTCTGCATATTTTGCTTTTTTAATTATTACTTCTTCTGCTTCTTCTGCTTCTTCCTGAGCTTCATCTACTGTTATTTCTGGGTTTGCTGCTTAACTTCTACTATTTCGCTTTTTCTGCTTATTCCTCTATTATTTCAGCTTTTTCGGCTGATTCTTTGTTTTTTTTTCTGTTTTTCCTCTTATTCTTCTGTTTCCTATTCTTGCTCTTGTATTCTTCTAGTACTCCTATTTCTTTTTGTAGTTCTACATCTCCTTCTTCTTCTTCATCTTCTTCCGTTTCTTCTGGCATTTTTGCTTTTTCAATTACTTCCTCTTCTGTTTCTTCTGCTTCTTCTTCATGTTATTCTGTTATTTCTGCTTTCTCGGCTTATTTTTCTGTTATTTCTGCTTTTTCCTCTTATTCTTCCGTTTTTTCTTCTTGTGCTTCCAATTCTTCTTGTTCTTCTTGTAGTTCTAAATCTCCTTCTTCTTCATCTTCTTCTGTTTCTTCTGCTTTTTTGCTTTTTCAATTCCATCTTCTTCTGCTTCTTCTGCTTCTTCTTCAGCTTTTTACTTCTGTTATTTCTGCTTTTACAGCTTATTCTTCTGCTATTGATGGTTTTTCAGCTTATTTTTCTGTTATTTCTGCTTTTTCGGCTTATTCTTTTGTTATTTCTGCTGTTTCCTCTTAGTCTTCTGTTTATTCTTGTGTTCTTCTAGTTCTTCTTGTTCTTCTTGTAGTTCTACATCTCCTTCTTCTTTTTTCATCATCTTCTGTTTCTTCGGCATATTTTGCCTTTTCAATTGCTTCTTCTGCTTCCTCTGCTTTTTCCTCTGCTTAATCTACAGTTATTTCTGGGTTTTCGGCTTATTCTTCTATTAATTCGCTTTTTCGGCTTATTCTTCTCTTATTTGTGACTTTTCGGCTTATTCTTTTGTGATTTCTGCTTTTTCCTCTTATTCTTCTGTTTCCTCTTCTTGTTCTTCTTTTTCTAGTCCTTTCTCTTGTAGTTCTACATCTTCTTCTTCTTCTTCATCTTCTGTTTCTTCTGCATTTTTTGCTTTTTCAATTACCTCTTCTTCTACTGCTTCTTCTCTGTCTTCTAGGGCTTATTCTACTGTTTTTCTGCTTTCTCCTCTTCTTCTTCTGTTTCCTCTTCTTGTTCTTGTTTTTCTTCTAGTTCTTCTATGTCTTGTTGTAGTTCCACATCTCCTTCTCCTTCTTCATCGTCTGTTTCTTCTGCATTTTCTGCTTTTTCAATTACCTCCTCTTCTTCTGCCTCTTCTTCAGCTTATTCTACTGTTTTTTCTGCTTTTTCGTCTTATTCTTCTGTTTCCTCTTCTTGTTCTTCCTTTCTTCTTGTTCTTTCTCTTCTTGTAGTTCTACATCTCCTTCTTCATACTCTTCTATATATTCTGATTTTTTGGCTTTTTGAATTACTTCTTCTATTACTTCTGCTTCTTCTTCAGGTTATTCTTTTGTTATTTCTGCTTTTACGGCTTATTCTTCTGTTATATATGCTTTTTCGGCTTATTCTTCTGTTATCTACTTTTTCCTCTTATTCTTATGTTTCTTCTTCTTGTTCTGGTTCTTCTAGTTTCTAGTTCTTGTTGTAGTTCTACATCACCTTCATTTTCTTCATCTTTCTGTTTCTTCTGCATGTTTTGCTTTTTTAATTGCTACTTCTTCTGCTTCTTCTGCTTCTTCCTGAGCTTCATCTACTGTTATTTCTGGGTTTGCTGCTTAACTTCTACTCTTTCGCTTTTTCTGCTTATTCCTCTATTATTTCAGCTTTTTCGGCTGATTCTTTGTTTTTTTTTCTGTTTTTCCTCTTATTCTTCTGTTTCCTATTCTTGCTCTTGTATTTCTTCTAGTACTCCTATTTCTTTTTGTAGTTCTACATCTCCTTCTTCTTCTTCATCTTCTTCCGTTTCTTCTGGCATTTTTGCTTTTTCAATTACTTCCTCTTCTGTTTCTTCTGCTTCTTCTTCATGTTATTCTGTTATTTCTGCTTTCTCGGCTTATTTTTCTGTTATTTCTGCTTTTTCCTCTTATTCTTCCGTTTTTTCTTCTTGTGCTTCTAATTCTTCTTGTTCTTCTTGTAGTTCTAAATCTCCTTCTTCTTCATCTTCTTCTGTTTCTTCTGCTTTTTTGCTTTTTCAATTCCATCTTCTTCTGCTTCTTCTGCTTCTTCTTCAGCTTTTTACTTCTGTTATTTCTGCTTTTACAGCTTATTCTTCTGCTATTGATGGTTTTTCAGCTTATTTTTCTGTTATTTCTGCTTTTTCGGCTTATACTTTTGTTATTTGTGACTTTTCGGCTTATTCTTTTGTGATTTCTGCTTTTTCCTCTTATTCTTCTGTTTCCTCTTCTTGTTCTTCCGTTTTCTAGTTCTTTCTCTTGTAGTTCTACATCTCCTTCTTCTTCTTCATCTTCTGTTTCTTCTGCATTTTTTGCTTTTTCAATTACCTCTTCTTCTACTGCTTCTTCTCCGTCTTCTAGGGCTTATTCTTCTGTTTTCCTGCTTTCTCCTCTTCTTCTTCTGTTTCCTCTTCTTGTTCTTGTTTTTGTTCTAGTTCTTCTATGTCTTGTTGTAGTTCCACATCTCCTTCTCCTTCTTCATCGTCTGTTTCTTCTGCATTTTCTGCTTTTTCAATTACCTCCTCTTCTTCTGCCTCTTCTTCAGCTTATTCTACTGTTTTTTCTGCTTTTTCGTCTTATTCTTCTGTTTCCTCTTCTTGTTCTTCCTTTTTTCTTGTTCTTTCTCTTCTTGTAGTTCTACATATCCTTCTTCATACTCTTCTATATATTCTGATTTTTTGGCTTTTTGAATTACTTCTTCTATTACTTCTGCTTCTTCTTCAGGTTATTCTTTTGTTATTTCTGCTTTTTCGGCTTATTCTTCTGTTATATATGCTTTTTCGGCTTATTCTTCTGTTATCTACTTTTTCCTCTTATTCTTATGTTTCCTCTTCTTGTTCTGGTTCTTCTAGTTTCTAGTTCTTGTTGTAGTTCTACATCACCTTCATTTTCTTCATCTTTCTGTTTCTTCTGCATATTTTGCTTTTTTAATTATTACTTCTTCTGCTTCTTCTGCTTCTTCCTGAGCTTCATCTACTGTTATTTCTGGGTTTGCTGCTGAACTTCTACTCTTTCGCTTTTTCTGCTTATTCCTCTATTATTTCAGCTTTTTCGGCTGATTCTTTGTTTTTTTCTGTTTTTCCTCTTATTCTTCTGTTTCCTATTCTTGCTCTTGTATTTCTTCTAGTACTCCTATTTCTTTTTGTAGTCCTACATCTCCTTCTTCTTCTACATCTTCTTCCATTTCTTCTGGCATTTTTGCTTTTTCAATTACTTCCTCTTCTGTTTCTTCTGCTTCTTCTTCATGTTATTCTGTTATTTCTGCTTTCTCGGCTTATTTTTCTGTTATTTCTGCTTTTTCCTCTTATTCTTCCGTTTTTTCTTCTTGTGCTTCTAATTCTTCTTGTTCTTCTTGTTGTTCTAAATCTCCTTCTTCTTCATCTTCTGATGATTCTTCTGCTTTTTTGCTTTTTCAATTCCATCTTCTTCTGCTTCTTCTGCTTCTTCTTCAGCTTTATACTTCTGTTATTTCTGCTTTTTCAGATTATTCTTCTGCTATTGATGGTTTTTCAGCTTATTTTTCTGTTATTTCTGCTTTTTCGGCTTATTCTTTGGTTATTTCTGCTGTTTCCTCTTAGTCTTCTGTTTATTCTTGTGTTCTTCTACTTCTTCTTGTTCTTCTTGTAGTTCTACATCTCCTTCTTCTTTTTTCATCATCTTCTGTTTCTTCTGCATATTTTGCCTTTTCAATTGCTTCTTCTGCTTCCTCTGCTTTTTCCTCTGCTTAATCTACAGTTATTTCTGGGTTTTCGGCTTATTCTTCTACTCATTCGCTTTTTCGGCTTATTCTTCTCTTATTTGTGACTTTTCTGCTTATTCTTTTGTGATTTCTGCTTTTTCCTCTTATTCTTCTGTTTCCTCTTCTTGTTCTTCCGTTTTCTAGTTCTTTCTCTTGTAGTTCTACATCTCCTTCTTCTTCTTCATCTTCTGTTTCTTCTGCATTTTTTGCTTTTTCAATTACCTCTTCTTCTACTGCTTCTTCTCCGTCTTCTAGGGCTTATTCTTCGGTTTTCCTGCTTTCTCCTCTTCTTCTTCGGTTTCCTCTTCTTGTTCTTGTTTTTATTCTAGTTCTTCTATTTCTTGTTGTAGTTCCACATCTCCTTCTCCTTCTTCATCGTCTTTTTCTTCTGCATTTTCTGCTTTTTCAATTACCTCCTCTTCTTCTGCCTCATCTTCAGCTTATTCTACTGTTTTTTCTGCTTTCTCGTCTTATTCTTCTGTTTCCTCTTCTTGTTCTTCCTTTTTTCTTGTTCTTTCTCTTCTTGTAGTTCTACATCTCCTTCTTCATACTCTTCTATATATTCTGATTTTTTGGCTTTTTGAATTACTTCTTCTATTACTTCTGCTTCTTCTTCAGGTTATTCTTTTGTTATTTCTGCTTTTTCGGCTTATTCTTCTGTTATATATGCCTTCGGCTTATTCTTCTGTTATCTACTTTTTCCTCTTATTCTTATGTTTCCTCTTCTTGTTCTGGTTCTTCTAGTTTCTAGTTCTTGTTGTAGTTCTACATCACCTTCATTATCTTCATCTTTCTGTTTCTTCTGCATATTTTGCTTTTTTAATTACTACTTCTTCTGCTTCTTCTGCTTCTTCCTCAGCTTCATCTACTGTTATTTCTGGGTTTGCTGCTTAACTTCTACTCTTTCGCTTTTTCTGCTTATTCCTCTATTATTTCAGCTTTTTCGGCTGATTCTTTGGTTTTTTCTGTTTTTCCTCTTATTCTTCTGTTTCCTATTTTTGCTCTTGTATTTCTTCTAGTACTCCTATTTCTTTTTGTAGTTCTACATCTCCTTCTTCTTCTTCATCTTCTTCCGTTTCTTCTGGCATTTTTGCTTTTTCAATTACTTCCTCTTCTGCTTCTTCTGCTTCTTCTTCATGTTATTCTGTTATTTCTGCTTTCTCGGCTTATTTTTCTGTTATTTCTGCTTTTTCCTCTTATTCTTCCGTTTTTTCTTCTTGTGCTTCTAATTCTTCTTGTTCTTCTTGTAGTTCTAAATCTCCTTCTTCTTCATCTTCTTCTGTTTCTTCTGCTTTTTTGCTTTTTCAATTCCATCTTCTTCTGCTTCTTCTGCTTCTTCTTCACCTTTTTACTTCTGTTATTTTTGCTTTTTCAGCTTATTCTTCTGCTATTGATGGTTTTTCAGCTTATTTTTCTGTTATTTCTGCTTTTTCGGCTTATTCTTTTGTTATTTCTGCTGTTTCCTCTTAGGCTTCTGTTTATTCTTGTGTTCTTCTACTTCTTCTTGTTCTTCTTGTAGTTCTACATCTCCTTCTTCTTTTTTCATCATCTTCTGTTTCTTCTGCATATTTTGCCTTTTCAATTGCTTCTTCTGCTTCCTCTGCTTTTTCCTCTGCTTAATCTACAGTTATTTCTGGGTTTTCGGCTTATTCTTCTACTAATTCGCTTTTTCGGCTTATTCTTCTCTTATTTGTGACTTTTCGGCTTATTCTTTTGTGATTTCTGCTTTTTCCTCTTATTCTTCTGTTTCCTCTTCTTGTTCTTCCGTTTTCTAGTTCTTTCTCTTGTAGTTCTACATCTCCTTCTTCTTCTTCATCTTCTGTTTCTTCTGCATTTTTTGCTTTTTCAATTACCTCTTCTTCTACTGCTTCTTCTCCGTCTTCTAGGGCTTATTCTTCTGTTTTCCTGCTTTCTCCTCTTCTTCTTCTGTTTCCTCTTCTTGTTCTTGTTTTTCTTCTAGTTCTTCTATTTCTTGTTGTAGTTCCACATCTCCTAATCCTTCTTCATCGTCTGTTTCTTCTGCATTTTCTGCTTTTTCAATTACCTCCTCTTCTTCTGCCTCTTCTTCAGCTTATTCTACTGTTTTTTCTGCTTTTTCGTCTTATTCTTCTGTTTCCTCTTCTTGTTCTTCCTTTTTTCTTGTTCTTTCTCTTCTTGTAGTTCTACATCTCCTACTTCGTACTCTTCTATATATTCTGATTTTTTGGCTTTTTGAATTACTTCTTCTATTACTTCTGCTTCTTCTTCAGGTTATTCTTTTGTTATTTCTGCTTTTTCGGCTTATTCTTCTGTTATATATGTTTTTTCGGCTTATTCTTTTGTTATCTACTTTTTCCTCTTATTCTTATGTTTCTTCTTCTTGTTCTGGTTCTTCTAGTTTCTAGTTCTTGTTGTAGTTCTACATCACCTTCATTTTCTTCATCTTTCTGTTTCTTCTGCATATTTTGCTTTTTTAATTACTACTTCTTCTGCTTCTTCTGCTTCTTCCTGAGCTTCATCTACTGTTATTTCTGGGTTTGCTGCTTAACTTCTACTCTTTCGCTTTTTCTGCTTATTCCTCTATTATTTCAGCTTTTTCGGCTGATTCTTTGGTTTTTTCTGTTTTTCCTCTTATTCTTCTGTTTCCTATTCTTGCTCTTGTATTTCTTCTAGTACTCCTATTTCTTTTTGTAGTTCTACATCTCCTTCTTCTTCTTCATCTTCTTCCGTTTCTTCTGGCATTTTTGCTTTTTCAATTACTTCCTCTTCTGTTTCTTCTGCTTCTTCTTCATGTTATTCTGTTATTTCTGCTTTCTCGGCTTATTTTTCTGTTATTTCTGCTTTTTCCTCTTATTCTTCCGTTTTTTCTTCTTGTGCTTCTAATACTTCTTGTTCTTCTTGTAGTTCTAAATCTCCTTCTTCTTCATCTTCTTCTGTTTCTTCTGCTTTTTTGCTTTTTCAATTCCATCTTCTTCTGCTTCTTCTGCTTCTTCTTCAGCTTTTTACTTCTGTTATTTCTGCTTTTTCAGCTTATTCTTCTGCTATTGATGGTTTTTCAGCTTATTTTTCTGTTATTTCTGCTTTTTCGGCTTATTCTTTGGTTATTTCTGCTGTTTCCTCTTAGTCTTCTGTTTATTCTTGTGTTCTTCTAGTTCTTCTTGTTCTTCTTGTAGTTCTACATCTCCTTCTTCTTTTTTCATCATCTTCTGTTTCTTCTGCATATTTTGCCTTTTCAATTGCTTCTTCTGCTTCCTCTGCTTTTTCCTCTGCTTAATCTACAGTTATTGCTGGGTTTTCGGCTTATTCTTCTACTAATTCGCTTTTTCGGCTTATTCTTCTCTTATTTGTGACTTTTCGGCTTATTCTTTTGTGATTTCTGCTTTTTCCTCTTATTCTTCTGTTTCCTCTTCTTGTTCTTCCGTTTTCTAGTTCTTTCTCTTGTAGTTCTACATCTCCTTCTTCTTCTTCATCTTCTGTTTCTTCTGCATTTTTTGCTTTTTCAATTACCTCTTCTTCTACTGCTTCTTCTCCGTCTTCTAGGGCTTATTCTTCTGTTTTCCTGCTTTCTCCTCTTCTTCTTCGGTTTCCTCTTCTTGTTCTTGTTTTTCTTCTAGTTCTTCTATTTCTTGTTGTAGTTCCACATCTCCTTCTCCTTCTTCATCGTCTGTTTCTTCTGCATTTTCTGCTTTTTCAATTACCTCCTCTTCTTCTGCCTCTTCTTCAGCTTATTCTACTGTTTTTTCTGCTTTTTCGTCTTATTCTTCTGTTTCCTCTTCTTGTTCTTCCTTTTTTCTTGTTCTTTCTCTTCTTGTAGTTCTACATCTCCTTCTTCATACTCTTCTATATATTCTGATTTTTTGGCTTTTTGAATTACTTCTTCTATTACTTCTGCTTCTTCTTCAGGTTATTCTTTTCTTATTTCTGCTTTGTCGTCTTATTCTTCTGTTATATATGCTTTTTCGGCTTATTCTTCTGTTATCTACTTTTTCCTCTTATTCTTATGTTTCTTCTTCTTGTTCTGGTTCTTCTAGTTTCTAGTTCTTGTTGTAGTTCTACATCACCTTCATTTTCTTCATCTTTCTGTTTCTTCTGCATATTTTGCTTTTTTAATTATTACTTCTTCTGCTTCTTCTGCTTCTTCCTGAGCTTCATCTACTGTTATTTCTGGGTTTGCTGCTTAACTTCTACTATTTCGCTTTTTCTGCTTATTCCTCTATTATTTCAGCTTTTTCGGCTGATTCTTTGTTTTTTTTTCTGTTTTTCCTCTTATTCTTCTGTTTCCTATTCTTGCTCTTGTATTCTTCTAGTACTCCTATTTCTTTTTGTAGTTCTACATCTCCTTCTTCTTCTTCATCTTCTTCCGTTTCTTCTGGCATTTTTGCTTTTTCAATTACTTCCTCTTCTGTTTCTTCTGCTTCTTCTTCATGTTATTCTGTTATTTCTGCTTTCTCGGCTTATTTTTCTGTTATTTCTGCTTTTTCCTCTTATTCTTCCGTTTTTTCTTCTTGTGCTTCCAATTCTTCTTGTTCTTCTTGTAGTTCTAAATCTCCTTCTTCTTCATCTTCTTCTGTTTCTTCTGCTTTTTTGCTTTTTCAATTCCATCTTCTTCTGCTTCTTCTGCTTCTTCTTCAGCTTTTTACTTCTGTTATTTCTGCTTTTACAGCTTATTCTTCTGCTATTGATGGTTTTTCAGCTTATTTTTCTGTTATTTCTGCTTTTTCGGCTTATTCTTTTGTTATTTCTGCTGTTTCCTCTTAGTCTTCTGTTTATTCTTGTGTTCTTCTAGTTCTTCTTGTTCTTCTTGTAGTTCTACATCTCCTTCTTCTTTTTTCATCATCTTCTGTTTCTTCTGCATATGTTGCCTTTTCAATTGCTTCTTCTGCTTCCTCTGCTTTTTCCTCTGCTTAATCTACAGTTATTTCTGGGTTTTCGGCTTATTCTTCTACTAATTCGCTTTTTCGGCTTATTCTTCTCTTATTTGTGACTTTTCGGCTTATTCTTTTGTGATTTCTGCTTTTTCCTCTTATTCTTCTGTTTCCTCTTCTTGTTCTTCCGTTTTCTAGTTCTTTCTCTTGTAGTTCTACATCTCCTTCTTCTTCTTCATCTTCTGTTTCTTCTGCATTTTTTGCTTTTTCAATTACCTCTTCTTCTACTGCTTCTTCTCCGTCTTCTAGGGCTTATTCTTCTGTTTTCCTGCTTTCTCCTCTTCTTTTTCTGTTTCCTCTTCTTGTTCTTGTTTTTCTTCTAGTTCTTCTATTTCTTGTTGTAGTTCCACATCTCCTAATCCATCTTCATCGTCTGTTTCTTCTGCATTTTCTGCTTTTTCAATTACCTCCTCTTCTTCTGCCTCTTCTTCAGCTTATTGTACTCTTTTTTCTGCTTTTTCGTCTTATTCTTCTGTGTCCTCTTCTTGTTCTTCCTTTTTTCTTGTTCTTTCTGTTCTTGTAGTTCTACATCTCCTTCTTCATACTCTTCTATATATTCTGATTTTTTGGCTTTTTGAATTACTTCTTCTATTACTTCTGCTTCTTCTTCAGGTTATTCTTTTGTTATTTCTGCTTTTTCGGCTTATTCTTCTGTTATATATGCTTTTTCGGCTTATTCTTCTGTTATCTACTTTTTCCTCTTATTCTTATGTTTCCTCTTCTTGTTCTGGTTCTTCTAGTTTCTAGTTCTTGTTGTAGTTCTACATCACCTTCATTTTCTTCATCTTTCTGTTTCTTCTGCATATTTTGCTTTTTTCATTACTACTTCTTCTGCTTTTTCTGCTTCTTCCTGAGCTTCATCTACTGTTATTTCTGGGTTTGCTGCTTAACTTCTACTCTTTCGCTTTTTCTTCTTTTTTTTTTTTTTTTTTTTTTTTTTTTATAAATTTTATTGTTATATTCCCCATACAATTGCAGCCCCCCATTCTGACCCCAATCCCTCCCCTCCCGCCCCCGCCCCCCTAAAAGTGTCTCTGGTTCATAGTTTTTTGTTGATTTTGATTTTCACTTTCTTATAGTTATTCATTTTCCTGGTCTCTTATTTAAGTTTTCTAGATTCCTGCTATGAGTGAGACCATCCGGTATTTTTCTTTTTCTTTTTGGCTTATTTCGCTGAGCATGATCCCTTCCAGCGCCATCCATGTTGCAGCAAATTGCATGTGTTTATCTTTTTTGAATGCTGAGTAATATTCCATGGTATTGATGTACCACATCATCTTGATCCAGTCATCTATTTTTGGGCATTTGGGTTGTTTCCAAAGCTTAGCTATTGTAAACAGTGCTGCTATAAACATAGGGGTGCAGGTGTTCTTTGGAATTGATGTTTCTGTGTCCTTTGGGTAAATACCTAGGAGTGGAATTGCTGGGTCATATGGAAGCTCTATGTTTAGTAGGTCCAGAAATCTCCACACAGCTTTCCACAGTGGTTGGACCAGTTTGCACTCCCACCAACAGTGCAGAAGAGTTCCTTTTTCTCCACACCCTCGCCAACATTTGTTGTTGCTAGTTTTTTTAATATGTGCCATTCTCACTGGTGTAAGATGGTATCTCATGGTAGTTTTGATTTGCATTTCCCTGATGACAAGTGATGTTGAACATTTTTTCATATGCCTGTTGGCCATTTGCATTTCCTCTTCAGAGAAGTTTCTTTTAAGCTCTTCTGCCCATTTTTTGACTGGATTATTTTCTTTGTTGTTGTTGAGACTCATCAGCTCTTTGCAGATTTTTGTGATCAGTCCTTTATCATTAGTGTTGGGTGCAAAAATGTTCTCCCAGTTGGTGGGGTTTCTCTTTGTTTTTGTTATTGTCTCTTTTGCTGTGCAAAAGCTCTTTAATTTGATATAGTCCCAGCTGTTTATCTTTGCCTTCACTATCACAGCTTTGGGTGATGTGTCTGTAAAGATGTCTTTGATGTGCAAATCACGTAGTGTTTCGCCTATATTTCCTTCTATATATTTTATGGTTTCAGGTCTTATGTCTAGTTCTTTAATCCATTTTGAGTTGATTTTTGTGTATGTTGTGAGGTGGTGGTCAAGCTTCATTCTTTTGCATGTAGCGACCCAGTTTTCCCAGCACCATTTATTGAACAAACTTTCTTTGCTCCAATGCATAGTCTTTGCTCCTTTGTCAAAGATTAGTTGACCATAAACCTGTGGGTTTATTTCTGGATTTTCTATTCGATTCCATTGGTCTGTATGTCTGTTCTTGTTCCAATACCATGCAGTTTTGATGATTATGGCTTTGTAGTATAGTTTGAAGTCTGGGAGTCTGATGCCTCCATTCCCTTCTTTTTTTTTCAGGAGAGCTTTGGCTATTCGGGGTTTTTTGTGATTCCATATGAATTTCATCAATAATTGTTCTATTTCTTTGAAGAATGACATTGAAATTTTGATTGGAATAGCATTGAATCTGTATATTGCTTTTGGAAGGATGGCCATTTTAATAATGTTTATTCTTCCAATCCATGAGCAGGGGATGTCTCTCCATTTCTTTGTGTCTTCTTCTATTTCTTTTAACAGTGTTTTATAGTTTTCTTTGTATAGGTCCTTTACCTCTTTTGTTAGATTTATTCCCAAATATTTGATTTTTTTTGTTTCAATAACAAAACGGATGGTCTTTTTGATTTCTTCTTCTTCAGATTTATTGTTTGTGTATAGGAAGGCTACTGACTTTTGCGTGTTGATTTTGTATCCTGCCACTTTACTGAACTGATTGATGAGTTGAATTAGCTTTTCTGTGGAGTTTTTGGGGTTCTCTATGTATAATATCATATCGTCTGCAAATAGTGATAGTTTGACTTCTTCTTTTCCTATTTGGATTCCTTGGATGTCTTTCTCTTGTCTTATTGCCCTGGCTAGGACTTCCAGTATTATATTGAAAAGCAATGGTGAGAGTGGACATCCTTGTCTTGTTCCAGATCTTAATGGAATTGCTTTCAGCTTTTCACCATTGAGAATGATACTGGCTGTTGGCTTGTCATAGATGGCCTTTATGATGTTGAGGTATGTTCCTTGTATCCCAAGAATTTCAAGGGCTTTTATCATGAATGGGTGTTGCACTTTGTCGAAAGCTTTCTCAGCATCTATTGATATTATCATATGGTTTTTATATTTCTTTTTGTTGATGTGTTGGATAACGTTGATTGATTTTCGGATGTTAAACCATCCTTGTGCCCCTGGAATGAAACCAACTTGGTCGTGGTGAATTATCTTATGGATACATTGTTGGATTCTGATAGCTAAAATTTTATTGAGGATTTTTGCATCAGTGTTCATTAGGGAGATTGGCCTGTAGTTTTCCTTTTTTGTGTTGTCCTTGTTCGGTTTTGGTATTAGTGTAATGTTGGCTTCATAGAACGTGTTTGGTATTGTCCCTTCCTTCTCAATTTTTTGGAAGAGTTTGTGAAGGATAGGCACTAATTCGTCTCTGAATGTTTGGTAGAATTCATTTGTAAATCCATCAGGTCCTGGGCTTTTGTTTTTGGGGCGGTTTTTGATTACCATTTCAATTTCGCTAATTGTAATTGGTCTGTTTAGGTGTTCTATTTCTTCTTTATCTAGCTTTGGGTGATTGTAGAGTTGTAGGAATTTGTCCATCTCCTCTAGATTGTTAAACTTGTTTCCATATAACTGTTCATAGTAGTTACTGATTATTCTTTTGATTTCTGCTGTGTCCGTTGTGATTTCTCCTCTTTCATTGATGATCCTGTTTATTTGTGCTTTCTCCCTTTTTTCCTTTGTGAGCCTGGCTAGGGGTTTGTCTATTTTATTGATTTTTTCAAAGAACCAGCTCTTGGTTTCATTGATCTTTTGGATTGTTTTTTTAGTTTCAATTTCATTTATTTCTGCTTTGGTTTTTATTATTTCTTTTCTTCTACTGGTTTTGGGGTTTTTTTGTTGTTCTTTTTCTAGATCTTTGAGCTTCGAGATTAGGTTGTTTCTTTGCGTTCTTTCTTGTTTCTTGATGTGAGCTTCTATTGCTATATATTTTCCTCTTATTACTGCTTTTGCTGCATCCCATACATTTAGGATATTGGTGTCCTCCTTGTCGTTCAATTCAAAAAATTTTTTAATTTCTTCTTTGATCTCCTCATTAGTCCAATGGTCTTCCAGTAGTGTGGTTTTTAATCTCCATGAGGTAGGAAAGTTCCTTGCCTTCTTTTTATGGTTTATTTCTAGTTTGATGCCTTCATGGTCAGAAAAGATGGTTGATATGATTTCAATCTTGGTGTATCTGTTGATGTTTGTCTTGTGCCCCAGTATGTGATCGATCCTGGAGAATGATCCGTGTGCGCTTGAGAAAAATGTGTACTCCATTTTTTTGGGGTTTAGTGTTCTATAGATGTCTGTTAAGCCCAATTGCTCTAGGTCTTTATTTAGAGCTTTGGTTTCTTTACTTATTTTTTGTCTTGTTGATCTATCCATTGTTGATAGTGGTGTGTTGAAGTCTCCCACTACGTATGTGTTTTCTCTGATGTCTGTTTTCAGAGAGGACAACAGTTGTCTGATATATTTTGGTGCTCCTTCGTTTGGTGAGTATATGTTAATGAGTGTTATTTCTTCTTGACGTATTGTCCCCTTGATCATAATGTAGTGACCATTGGGGTCTCTTTTTATCTTTTTGAGTTTGAAATCTGTTTTATCTGATATAAGTATAGCTGTTCCTGCTTTCTTTTTTGGTCCATTTGCTTGTAGGATTGTTTTCCATCCTTTAACTTTGAGCCTATTTTTATCTTTTGTAGCTAAATGTGTTTCCTGGAGACAGCAAAAGGTTGGGTTTTGTTTCTTAATCCAGGCTGCAACTCTGTGTCTTTTTATTGAAGAGTTTAGTCCATTTACATTTAGAGTTAATATTGATATGTTAACATCTGTATTTGCCATTGTGTTTGTCTTTCCTTTGATTTTATTTATTTATTCTTTTAATAACTTTTTTTTTTTTTGGCCTTCTTTCATTGTTATTCGTCGCTCTGAGGTTCTGGCTTTAGGACTCCTTGTAGTATTTTTTGGAGTGGGGGTTTAGTTGCAATGAAATTCCGGAGTTTCTGTTTGTCTGGGAAGGTCCATATTCTTTCTTCAAAGAGGAAGGAGAGCTTTGCGGGATAGAGTATTCTTGGTTGGCATCTGTTTTCTTGGAGTCTGTTGACTATGTCCCTCCACTCTCTCCTTGCCCGTAGTGTTTCTTCGGAGAAGTCTGATGTCAGCCTGATTGGTTTTCCTTTGAATGTTATCTGTTTCTTCCCTCTTGCCAGCTTCATTATTTTTTCCTTGTCCTGGATTCTTGGGAGCTTTACTATTATGTGTCTTGCTGTATTTTTCCTTTCGTCGTGGAAGTTTGGTGTTCTTCTTGCTTCTTGTATATCAATTTTCAGCTCCTTCTTCACATTTGGGAAGTTCTCTTCAATTATCTCTTTGAATATTTTCTCTGTTCCTACATCTCTCTCCTCTCCTTCTGGTATTCCTATAACTCTTATATTTCCTTTCCTCATGGAGTCAGATAGTTCCCGAAGTCTTTCTTCGTTCTTTTTCCTTCGTACTTCTCTTTCCTTCTCTGTTTTGGTTCTTTTTATTTCTGTGTCTTCAAGATTACTTATTCGTTCTTCCATTTCATCTATTCTGCTTTCATTGCTTTTCCCAGAATTCTTTAGTTCTTCCATTAATTCTTTGATCTCCTGCATTTCTTTTACTTCCCTCTTTAGGGACTCAATTTCTTTCTTCTGACCATTGTTTTCCCTCTCTAGGGACTCAATTGCATTCTTCTGATCGTTGATTATTTTTCCCTTATCATTGTTTTCCTTTATGACTTCTGTCAGTTTTTTAATCACGGCAATTTTAAATTCTCTTTCTGGAAGGCTCAGAAATTCTTCCAAGTTATTGTCGTTGCAATCTGGGGGCTGGCTTTCTTTTTGTGGTGTGCTTTTTCTCTGGAGAGTTGCTAGGTTGCGTGTGGTTCTTCTCCTCCCTACTGTCTGTTTTCTAATTTGCCGTATGCGTTGGGACACTGTGTTGTTGGGACTTGCCGGCATCTTGGGTGGGCTTCTCTGTTCCCCTCTGGTTCTTCCAGGAGTCATCTGTCAGTTTCAAGCAGCCTTTACTGGAGAAAGGTCCCTGTTCTAAAATGCCGATGTGGGGACACACTCCCCTGTGCGCCTGGTCTGCCCCGGCGGTGGGTTCCTGCTCCCCTCTGGGCTTGGACTGCAGGCCAGAGGGGGTCTGGCGTGGGCGAACTTCCCCCGCTCACCTCTGGCTCCTGGGGAAGCCTTCTGCAGGTAGTCTTTACTGAAGAAATGTCCCTGTTCTAAAATGGTGATGTGGGACACACTCCCTGCGCTTCTGGTCTCAGGCACACTATTCTGCGCGCCTGGTCTGCCCCGGCTGTGGGTGCTCGCTCTCCCTGTGGGCTCAGACTACTTGTTCAGAAGGGGCCCGGTGTGGGCTAACTCCCCAGCTGGCCACTAGCTCCTTCAGTAGCCTGTGCTGGGGTCAAGTCGCTAGGTGGCACCAGAGATCTCTCCTAGAGCCCTTGGGGAGCTGATTTTCCACCCCGTGGGACAGGGAGCAGAGCGGGGATGGTAGGGTACACCTCAACGGCTTTGGGGTGCTGTGTCTGCCTTGTGCCCCACCGTCGTGGGGAACCCACGCCCCTAATTTCGTGCCCCGGGTCTCAGTTCCAAAGCCCTCAGTTCCAGGACGCGGGCTGTAGCCCAGATCAGTGGCGCGGGAATGGCGCCTTTTGAATCCCGCTCCCCTGCCTGGGCGCCTTGTTCCTGCTCACTCAGGGAGGGCCTCCGCCCGGGTCTCAGTTCCAAAGCCCTCAGTTCCAGGACGCGGGCTGTAGCCCAGATCAGTGGCGCGGGAATGGCGCCTTTTGAATCCCGCTCCCCTGCCTGGGCACCTTGTTCCTGCTCACTCAGGGAGGGCCTCCGCCGTCTCCCCGCAAGCCTAGGTCGCAGGCGCGGGGCCCTGGGCAGCTGCAATCCGAGCGCTGCTTTCGCGCAAGCTTACCGGGCGGCCGGGGCTGTGTGCTGGTGCTGGTCTCCTCCTGGTGGGCGGGGCTCTCTTTAATGGCGCCTGGAGCTCACCTCTGAGGCGGATCCTGCAGGGTTCGCCTCAGCTCCCGTTCACGGGGTGTGGTGGCTGAAATAGTTCCTTTCCACTCACAGTCCCACTTGCTGCGTCCGTTTTTCTTGTTGGCCGTTTTGGTTTGTTGTTTTCCTCCTCTCTGCCGGTCGGAGAGTGCCGCCTCTGTGGGCGGGGGAGGGGAGCAGGGTTCTGCGCTTCCCTCCCTTCTGGTCCTCTTTTATGGCCACTTTCTTCTTCGGGCAGTTTGCTGGAGTGGTCCGTTTATCTTCCGTGTCCCAGTTCTCACTGGGACCTGCCGCTTTTCCTCCCTATTAACTTTTTTTAATGGGAGATCTTACTCGCAGCGTCTCCTCGCCGCCATGTTGCTCCTTGTTCCTCTACTAATTCGCTTTTTCGGCTTATTCTTCTCTTAATGTGACTTTTCGGCTTATTCTTTTGTGATTTCTGCTTTTTCCTCTTATTCTTCTGTTTCCTCTTCTTGTTCTTCCGTTTTCTAGTTCTTTCTCTTGTAGTTCTACATCTCCTTCTTCTTCTTCATCTTCTGTTTCTTCTGCATTTTTTGCTTTTTCAATTACCTCTTCTTCTACTGCTTCTTCTCCGTCTTCTAGGGCTTATTCTTCTGTTTTCCTGCTTTCTCCTCTTCTTCTTCTGTTTCCTCTTCTTGTTCTTGTTTTTCTTCTAGTTCTTCTATTTCTTGTTGTAGTTCCACATCTCCTAATCCTTCTTCATCGTCTGTTTCTTCTGCATTTTCTGCTTTTTCAATTACCTCCTCTTCTTCTGCCTCTTCTTCAGCTTATTCTACTGTTTTTTCTGCTTTTTCGTCTTATTCTTCTGTTTCCTCTTCTTGTTCTTCCTTTTTTTTGTTCTTTCTCTTCTTGTAGTTCTACAACTCCTTCTTCATACTCTTCTATATATTCTGATTTTTTGGCTTTTTGAATTACTTCTTCTATTACTTCTGCTTCTTCTTCAGGTTATTCTTTTGTTATTTCTGCTTTTTCGGCTTATTCTTCTGTTATATATTCTTTTTCGGCTTATTCTTTTGTTATCTACTTTTTCCTCTTATTCTTATGTTTCTTCTTCTTGTTCTGGTTCTTCTAGTTTCTAGTTCTTGTTGTAGTTCTACATCACCTTCATTTTCTTCATCTTTCTGTTTCTTCTGCATATTTTGCTTTTTTAATTACTACTTCTTCTGCTTTTTCTGCTTCTTCCTGAGCTTCATCTACTGTTATTTCTGGGTTTGCTGCTTAACATCTACTCTTTCGCTTTTTCTGCTTATTCCTCTATTATTTCAGCTTTTTCTTCTGATTCTTTGGTTTTTTCTGTTTTTCCTCTTATTCTTCTGTTTCCTATTCTTGCTCTTGTATTTCTTCTAGTACTCCTATTTCTTTTTGTAGTTCTACATCTCCTTCTTCTTCTTCATCTTCTTCCGTTTCTTCTGGCATTTTTGCTTTTTCAATTACTTCCTCTTCTGTTTCTTTTGCTTCTTCTTCATGTTATTCTGTTATTTCTGCTTTCTCGGCTTATTTTTCTGTTATTTCTGCTTTTTCCTCTTATTCTTCCGTTTTTTCTTCTTGTGCTTCTAATTCTTCTTGTTCTTCTTGTAGTTCTAAATCTCCTTCTTCATCTTCTTCTGTTTCTTCTGCTTTTTTGCTTTTTCAATTCCATCTTCTTCTGCTTCTTCTGCTTCTTCTTCAGCTTTTTACTTCTGTTATTTCTGCTTTTTCAGCTTATTCTTCTGCTATTGATGGATTTTCAGCTTATTTTTCTGTTATTTCTGCTTTTTCGGCTTATTCTTTTGTTATTTCTGCTCTTTCCTCTTAGTCTTCTGTTTATTCTTGTGTTCTTCTAGTTCTTCTTGTTCTTCTTGTAGTTCTACATCTCCTTCTTCTTTTTTCATCATCTTCTGTTTCTTCTGCATATTTTGCCTTTTCAATTGCTTCTTCTGCTTCCTCTGCTTTTTCCTCTGCTTAATCTACAGTTATTTCTGGGTTTTCGGCTTATTCTTCTACTAATTCGCTTTTTCGGCTTATTCTTCTCTTATTTGTGACTTTTCGGCTTATTCTTTTGTGATTTCTGCTTTTTCCTCTTATTCTTCTCTTTCCTCTTCTTGTTCTTCCGTTTTTTAGTTCTTTCTCTTGTAGTTCTACATCTCCTTCTTCTTCTTCATCTTCTGTTTCTTCTGCATTTTTTGCTTTTTCAATTACATCTTCTTCTACTGCTTCTTCTCAGTCTTCTAGGGCTTATTCTTCTGTTTTCCTGCTTTCTCCTCTTCTTCTTCTGTTTCCTCTTCTTGTTCTTGTTTTTCTTCTAGTTCTTCTATTTCTTGTTGTAGTTCCACATCTCCTAATCCTTCTTCATCGTCTGTTTCTTCTGCATTTTCTTCTTTTTCAATTACCTCCTCTTCTTCTGCCTCTTCTTCAGCTTATTCTACTGTTTTTTCTGCTTTTTCGTCTTATTCTTCTGTTTCCTCTTCTTGTTCTTCCTTTTTTCTTGTTCTTTCTCTTCTTGTAGTTCTACATCTCCTTCTTCATACTCTTCTATATATTCTGATTTTTTGGCTTTTTGAATTACTTCTTCTATTACTTCTGCTTCTTCTTCAGGTTATTCTTTTGTTATTTCTGCTTTGTCGGCTTATTCTTCTGTTATCTACTTTTTCCTCTTATTCTTATGTTTCTTCTTCTTGTTCTGGTTCTTCTAGTTTCTAGTTCTTGTTGTAGTTCTACATCACCTTCATTTTCTTCATCTTTCTGTTTCTTCTGCATATTTTGCTTTTTTAATTACTACTTCTTCTGCTTTTTCTGCTTCTTCCTGAGCTTCATCTACTGTTATTTCTGGGTTTGCTGCTTAACTTCTACTCTTTCGCTTTTTCTGCTTATTCCTCTATTATTTCAGCTTTTTCGGCTGATTCTTTGGTTTTTTCTGTTTTTCCTCTTATTCTTCTGTTTCCTATTCTTGCTCTTGTATTTCTTCTAGTACTCCTATTTCTTTTTGTAGTTCTACATCTCCTTCTTCTTCTTCATCTTCTTCCGTTTCTTCTGGCATTTTTGCTTTTTCAATTACTTCCTCTTCTGTTTCTTCTGCTTCTTCTTCATGTTATTCTGTTATTTCTGCTTTCTCGGCTTATTTTTCTGTTATTTCTGCTTTTTCCTCTTATTCTTCCGTTTTTTCTTCTTGTGCTTCTAATTCTTCTTGTTCTTCTTGTAGTTCGAAATCTCCTTCTTCTTCATCTTCTTCTGTTTCTTCTGCTTTTTTGCTTTTTCAATTCCATCTTCTTCTGCTTCTTCTGCTTCTTCTTCAGCTTTTTACTTCTGTTATTTCTGCTTTTTCAGCTTATTCTTCTGCTATTGATGGATTTTCAGCTTATTTTTCTGTTATTTCTGCTTTTTCGGCTTATTCTTTTGTTATTTCTGATGTTTCCTCTTAGTCTTCTGTTTATTCTTGTGTTCTTCTAGTTCTTCTTGTTCTTCTTGTAGTTCTACATCTCCTTCTTCTTTTTTCATCATCTTCTGTTTCTTCAGCATATTTTGCTTTTTCAATTGCTTCTTCTGCTTCCTCTGCTTTTTCCTCTGCTTAATCTACAGTTATTTCTGGGTTTTCGGCTTATTCTTCTACTAATTCGCTTTTTCGGCTTATTCTTCTCTTATTTGTGACTTTTCGGCTTATTCTTTTGTGATTTCTGCTTTTTCCTCTTATTCTTCTGTTTCCTCTTCTTGTTCTTCCGTTTTCTAGTTCTTTCTCTTGTAGTTCTACATCTCCTTCTTCTTCTTCATCTTCTGTTTCTTCTGCATTTTTTGCTTTTTCAATTACCTCTTCTTCTACTGTTTCTTCTCCGTCTTCTAGGGCTTATTCTTCTGTTTTCCTGCTTTCTCCTCTTCTTCTTCTGTTTCCTCTTCTTGTTCTTGTTTTTCTTCTAGTTCTTCTATTTCTTGTTGTAGTTCCACATCTCCTAATCCTTCTTCATCGTCTGTTTCTTCTGCATTTTCTTCTTTTTCAATTACCTCCTCTTCTTCTGCCTCTTCTTCAGCTTATTCTACTGTTTTTTCTGCTTTTTCGTCTTATTCTTCTGTTTCCTCTTCTTGTTCTTCCTTTTTTCTTGTTCTTTTTCTTCTTGTAGTTCTACATCTCCTTCTTCATACTCTTCTATATATTCTGATTTTTTGGCTTTTTGAATTACTTCTTCTATTACTTCTGCTTCTTCTTCAGGTTATTCTTTTGTTATTTCTGCTTTGTCGGCTTATTCTTCTGTTATATATGCTTTTTCGGCTTATTCTTCTGTTATCTACTTTTTCCTCTTATTCTTATGTTTCTTCTTCTTGTTCTGGTTCTTCTAGTTTCTAGTTCTTGTTGTAGTTCTACATCACCTTCATTTTCTTCATCTTTCTGTTTCTTCTGCATATTTTGCTTTTTTAATTACTACTTCTTCTGCTTCTTCTGCTTCTTCCTGAGCTTCATCTACTGTTATTTCTGGGTTTGCTGCTAAACTTCTACTCTTTCGCTTTTTCTGCTTATTCCTCTATTATTTCAGCTTTTTCGGCTGATTCTTTGGTTTTTTCTGTTTTTCCTCTTATTCTTCTGTTTCCTATTCTAGCTCTTGTATTTCTTCTAGTACTGCTATTTCTTTTTGTAGTTCTACATCTCCTTCTTCTTCTTCATCTTCTTCCGTTTCTTCTGGCCTTTTTGCTTTTTCAATTACTTCCTCTTCTGTTTCTTCTGCTTCTTCTTCATGTTATTCTGTTATTTCTGCTTTCTCGGCTTATTTTTCTGTTATTTCTGCTTTTTCCTCTTATTCTTCCGTTTTTTCTTCTTGTGCTTCTAATTCTTCTTGTTCTTCTTGTAGTTCGAAATCTCCTTCTTCTTCATCTTCTTCTGTTTCTTCTGCTTTTTTGCTTTTTCAATTCCATCTTCTTCTGCTTCTTCTGCTTCTTCTTCAGCTTTTTACTTCTGTTATTTCTGCTTTTTCAGCTTATTCTTCTGCTATTGATGGTTTTTCAGCTTATTTTTCTGTTATTTCTGCTTTTTCGGCTTATTCTTTTGTTATTTCTGCTGTTTCCTCTTAGTCTTCTGTTTATTCTTGTGTTCTTCTACTTCTTCTTGTTCTTCTTGTAGTTCTACATCTCCTTCTTCTTTTTTCATCATCTTCTGTTTCTTCAGCATATTTTGCCTTTTCAATTGCTTCTTCTGCTTCCTCTGCTTTTTCCTCTGCTTAATCTACAGTTATTTCTGGGTTTTCGGCTTATTCTTCTACTAATTCGCTTTTTCGGCTTATTCTTCTCTTATTTGTGACTTTTCGGCTTATTCTTTTGTGATTTCTGCTTTTTCCTCTTATTCTTCTGTTTCCTCTTCTTGTTCTTCCGTTTTCTAGTTCTTTCTCTTGTAGTTCTACATCTCCTTCTTCTTCTTCATCTTCTGTTTCTTCTGCATTTTTTGCTTTTTCAATTACCTCTTCTTCTACTGCTTCTTCTCCGTCTTCTAGGGCTTATTCTTCTGTTTTCCTGCTTTCTCCTCTTCTTCTTCTGTTTCCTCTTCTTGTTCTTGTTTTTCTTCTAGTTCTTCTATTTCTTGTTGTAGTTCCACATCTCCTAATCCTTCTTCATCGTCTGTTTCTTCTGCATTTTCTTCTTTTTCAATTACCTCCTCTTCTTCTGCCTCTTCTTCAGCTTATTCTACTGTTTTTTCTGCTTTTTCGTCTTATTCTTCTGTTTCCTCTTCTTGTTCTTCCTTTTTTCTTGTTCTTTTTCTTCTTGTAGTTCTACATCTCCTTCTTCATACTCTTCTATATATTCTGATTTTTTGGCTTTTTGAATTACTTCTTCTATTACTTCTGCTTCTTCTTCAGGTTATTCTTTTGTTATTTCTGCTTTGTCGGCTTATTCTTCTGTTATATATGCTTTTTCGGCTTATTCTTCTGTTATCTACTTTTTCCTCTTATTCTTATGTTTCTTCTTCTTGTTCTGGTTCTTCTAGTTTCTAGTTCTTGTTGTAGTTCTACATCACCTTCATTTTCTTCATCTTTCTGTTTCTTCTGCATATTTTGCTTTTTTAATTACTACTTCTTCTGCTTCTTCTGCTTCTTCCTGAGCTTCATCTACTGTTATTTCTGGGTTTGCTGCTTAACTTCTACTCTTTCGCTTTTTCTGCTTATTCCTCTATTATTTCAGCTTTTTCGGCTGATTCTTTGGTTTTTTCTGTTTTTCCTCTTATTCTTCTGTTTCCTATTCTAGCTCCTGTATTTCTTCTAGTACTGCTATTTCTTTTTGTAGTTCTACATCTCCTTCTTCTTCTTCATCTTCTTCCATTTCTTCTGGCCTTTTTGCTTTTTCAATTACTTCCTCTTCTGTTTCTTCTGCTTCTTCTTCATGTTATTCTGTTATTTCTGCTTTCTCGGCTTATTTTTCTGTTATTTCTGCTTTTTCCTCTTATTCTTCCGTTTTTTCTTCTTGTGCTTCTAATTCTTCTTGTTCTTCTTGTTGTTCTAAATCTCCTTCTTCTTCATCTTCTTCTGTTTCTTCTGCTTTTTTGCTTTTTCAATTCCATCTTCTTCTGCATCTTCTGCTTCTTCTTCAGGTTTTTACTTCTGTTATTTCTGCTTTTTCAGCTTATTCTTCTGCTATTGATGGTTTTTCAGCTTATTTTTCTGTTATTTCTGCTTTTTCGGCTTATTCTTTTGTTATTTCTGCTGTTTCCTCTTAGTCTTCTGTTTATTCTTGTGTTCTTCTACTTCTTCTTGTTCTTCTTGTAGTTCTACATCTCCTTCTTCTTCTTTCATCATCTTCTGTTTCTTCTGCATATTTTGCCTTTTCAATTGCTTCTTCTGCTTCCTCTGCTTTTTCCTCTGCTTAATCTACATTTATTTCTGGGTTTTCGGCTTATTCTTCTACTAATTCGCTTTTTCGGCTTATTCTTCTCTTATTTGTGACTTTTCGGCTTATTCTTTTGTGATTTCTGCTTTTTCCTCTTATTCTTCTGTTTCCTCTTCTTGTTCTTCCGTTTTCTAGTTCTTTCTCTTGTAGTTCTACATCTCCTTCTTCTTCTTCATCTTCTGTTTCTTCTGCATTTTTTGCTTTTTCAATTACCTCTTCTTCTACTGCTTCTTCTCCGTCTTCTAGGGCTTATTCTTCTGTTTTCCTGCTTTCTCCTCTTCTTCTTTTGTTTCCTCTTCTTGTTCTTGTTTTTCTTCTAGTTCTTCTATTTCTTGTTGTAGTTCCACATCTCCTAATCCTTCTTCATCGTCTGTTTCTTCTGCATTTTCTGCTTTTTCAATTACCTCCTCTTCTTCTGCCTCTTCTTCAGCTTATTCTACTGTTTTTTCTGCTTTTTCGTCTTATTCTTCTGTTTCATCTTCTTGTTCTTCCTTTTTTCTTGTTCTTTCTCTTCTTGTAGTTCTACAACTCCTTCTTCATACTCTTCTATATATTCTGATTTTTTGGCTTTTTGAATTACTTCTTCTATTACTTCTGCTTCTTCTTCAGGTTATTCTTTTGTTATTTCTGCTTTTTCGGCTTATTCTTCTGTTATATATGCTTTTTCGGCTTATTCTTTTGTTATCTACTTTTTCCTCTTATTCTTATTTTTCTTCTTCTTGTTCTGGTTCTTCTAGTTTCTAGTTCTTGTTGTAGTTCTACATCATCTTCATTTTCTTCATCTTTCTGCTTCTGCATATTTTGCTTTTTTAATTACTACTTCTTCTGCTTCTTCTGCTTCTTCCTGAGCTTCATCTACTGTTATTTCTGTGTTTGTTGCTTAACTTCTACTCTTTCGGTTTTTCTGCTTATTCCTCTATTATTTCAGCTTTTTCGGCTGATTCTTTGGTTTCTTCTGTTTTTCCTCTTATTCTTCTGTTTCCTATTCTTGCTCTTGTATTTCTTCTAGTACTCCTATTTCTTTTTGTAGTTCTACATCTCCTTCTTCTTCTTCATCTTCTTCCATTTCTTCTGGCATTTTTGCTTTTTCAATTACTTCCTCTTCTGTTTCTTCTGCTTCTTCTTCATGTTATTCTGTTATTTCTGCTTTCTCGGCTTATTTTTCTGTTATTTCTGATTTTTCCTCTTATTCTTCCATTTTTTCTTCTTGTGCTTCTAATTCTTCTTGTTCTTCTTGTTGTTCTAAATCTCCTTCTTCTTCATCTTCTTCTGTTTCTTCTGCTTTTTTTGCTTTTTCAATTCCATCTTCTTCTGCTTCTTCTGCTTCTTCTTCAGGTTTTTACTTCTGTTATTTCTGCTTTTTCAGCTTATTCTTCTGCTATTGATGGTTTTTCAGCTTATTTTTCTGTTATTTCTGCTTTTTCGGCTTATTCTTTTGTTATTTCTGCTGTTTCCTCTTAGTCTTCTGTTTATTCTTGTGTTCTTCTAGTTCTTCTTGTTCTTCTTGTAGTTCTACATCTCCTTCTTCTTTTTTCATCATCTTCTGTTTCTTCAGCATATTTTGCCTTTTCAATTGCTTCTTCTGCTTCCTCTGCTTTTTCCTCTGCTTAATCTACAGTAATTTCTGGGTTTTCGGCTTATTCTTCAACTAATTCGCTTTTTCGGCTTATTCTTCTCTTATTTGTGACTTTTCGGCTTATTCTTTTGTGATTTCTGCTTTTTCCTCTTATTCTTCTGTTTCCTCTTCTTGTTCTTCCGTTTTCTAGTTCTTTCTCTTGTAGTTCTACATCTCCTTCTTCTTCTTCATCTTCTGTTTCTTCTGCATTTTTTGCTTTTTCAATTACCTCTTCTTCTACTGCTTCTTCTCCGTCTTCTAGGGCTTATTCTTCTGTTTTCCTGCTTTCTCCTCTTCTTCTTCTGTTTCCTCTTCTTGTTCTTGTTTTTCTTCTAGTTCTTCTATTTCTTGTTGTAGTCCCACATCTCCTTCTCCTTCTTCATCGTCTGTTTCTTCTGCATTTTCTGCTTTTTCAATTACCTCCTATTCTTCTGCCTCTTCTTCAGCTTATTCTACTGTTTTTTCTGCTTTTTCGTCTTATTCTTCTGTTTCCTCTTCTTGTTCTTCCTTTTTTCTTGTTCTTTCTCTTCTTGTAGTTCTACATCTCCTTCTTCATACTCTTCTATATGTTCTGATTTTTTGGCTTTTTGAATTACTTCTTCTATTACTTCTGCTTCTTCTTCAGGTTATTCTTTTGTTATTTCTGCTTTGTCGGCTTATTTTTCTCTTATATATGCTTTTTCGGCTTATTCTTTTGTTATCTACTTTTTCCTCTTATTCTTATGTTTCTTCTTCTTGTTCTGGTTCTTCTAGTTTCTAGTTCTTGTTGTAGTTCTACATCACCTTCATTTTCTTCATCTTTCTGTTTCTTCTGCATATTTTGCTTTTTTAATTACTACTTCTTCTGCTTCTTCTGCTTCTTCCTGAGCTTCATCTACTGATATTTCTGGGTTTGCTGCTTAACTTCTACTCTTTCGCTTTTTCTGCTTATTCCTCTATTATTTCAGCTTTTTCCGCTGATTCTTTGGTTTATTCTGTTTATCCTCTTATTCTTCAGTTTCCTATTCTTACTCTTGTATTTATTCCAGTACTCTTATTTCTTTTTGTAGTTCTACATCTCCTTCTTCTTCTTCATCTTCTTCCGTTTCTTCTGGCATTTTTGCTTTTTCAATTACTTCCTCTTCTGTTTCTTCTGCTTCTTCTTCATGTTATTCTGTTATTTCTGCTTTCTCGGCTTATTTTTATGTTATTTCTGCTTTTTCCTCTTATTCTTCCGTTTTTTCTTCTTGTGCTTCTAATTCTTCTTGTTCTTCTTGTAGTCTAAATCTCCTTCTTCTTCATCTTCTTCTGTTTCTTCTGCTTTTTTGCTTTTTCAATTCCATCTTCTTCTGCTTCTTCTGCTTCTTCTTCAGCTTTTTACTTCTGTTATTTCTGCTTTTTCTGCTTATTCCTCTATTATTTCAGCTTTTTCGGCTGATTCTTTGGTTTTTTCTGTTTTTCCTCTTATTCTTCTGTTTCCTATTCTTGCTCTTGTATTTCTTCTAGTACTCTTATTTCTTTTTGTAGTTCTACATCTCCTTCTTCTTCTTCATCTTCTTCCGTTACTTCTGGCATTTTTGTTTTTTCAATTACTTCCTCTTCTCTTTCTTCTGCTTCTTCTTCATGTTATTCTGTTATTTCTGCTTTCTCGGCTTATTTTTCTGTTATTTCTGCTTTTTCATCTTATTCTTCCGTTTTTTCTTCTTGTGCTTCTAATTCTTCTTGTTCTTCTTGTAGTTCTAAATCTCCTTCTTCTTCATCTTCTTCTGTTTCTTCTGCTTTTTTTGCTTTTTCAATTCCATCTTCTTCTGCTTCTTCTGCTTCTTCTTCAGCTTTTTACTTCTGTTATTTCTGCTTTTTCAGCTTATTCTTCTGCTATTGATGGTTTTTCAGCTTATTTTTCCGTTATTTCTGCTTTTTCGGCTTATTCTTTTGTTATTTCTGCTGTTTCCTCTTAGTCTTCTGTTTATTCTTGGGTTCTTCTAGTTCTTCTTGTTCTTCTTGTAGTTCTACATCTCCTTCTTCTTTTTTCATCATCTGTTTCTTCTGCATATTTTGCCTTTTCAATTGCTTCTTCTGCTTCCTCTGCTTTTTCCTCTGCTTAATCTACAGTTATTTCTGGGTTTTCGGCTTATTCTTCTACTAATTCGCTTTTTCGGCTTATTCTTCTCTTATTTGTGACTTTTCGGCTTATTCTTTTGTGATTTCTGCTTTTTCCTCTTATTCTTCTGTTTCCTCTTCTTGTTCTTCCGTTTTCTAGTTCTTTCTCTTGTAGTTCTACATCTCCTTTTTCTTCTTCATCTTCTGTTTCTTCTGCTTTTTTTGCTTTTTCAATTACCTCTTCTTCTACTGCTTCTTCTCCGTCTTCTAGGGCTTATTCTTCTGTTTTCCTGCTTTCTCCTCTTCTTCTTCTGTTTCCTCTTCTTGTTCTTGTTTTTCTTCTAGTTCTTCTATGTCTTGTTGTAGTTCCACATCTCCTTCTCCTTCTTCATCGTCTGTTTCTTCTGCATTTTCTGCTTTTTCAATTCCCTCCTCTTCTTCTGCCTCTTCTTCAGCTTATTCTACTGTTTTTTCTGCTTTTTCGTCTTATTCTTCTGTTTCCTCTTCTTGTTCTTCCTTTTTTCTTGTTCTTTCTCTTCTTGTAGTTCTGCATCTCCTTCTTCATACTCTTCTATATATTCTGATTTTTTGGCTTTTTGAATTACTTCTTCTATTACTTCTGCTTCTTCTTCAGGTTATTCTTTTGCTATTTCTGCTTTTTCGGCTTATTCTTCTGTTATATATGCTTTTTCGGCTTATTCTTCTGTTATCTACTTTTTCCTCTTATTCTTATATTTCTTCTTCTTGTTCTGGTTCTTCTAGTTTCTAGTTCTTGTTGTAGTTCTACATCACCTTCATTTTCTTCATCTTTCTGTTTCTTCTGCATATTTTGCTTTTTCAATTACTACTTCTTCTGCTTCTTCTGCTTCTTCATGAGCTTAATCTACTGTTATTTCTGGGTTTGCTGCTTAACTTCTACTCTTTTGCTTTTTCTGCTTATTCCTCTATTATTTCAGCTTTTTCGGCAGATTCTTTGTTTTTTTTTCGGTTTTTCCTCTTATTCTTCTGTTTCTTATTCTTGCTCTTGTGTTTCTTCTAGTACTCCTATTTCTTTTTGTAGTTCTATATCTCCTTCTTCTTCTTCATCTTCTTCTGTTTCTTCTGGCATTTTTGCTTTTTCAATTACTTCCTCTTCTGTTTCTTCTGCTTCTTCTTCATGTTATTCTTTTATTTCTGCTTTCTCGGCTTATTTTTCTGTTATTTCTGCTTTTTCCTCTTATTCTTCCGTTTTTTCTTCTTGTGCTTCTAATTCTTCTTGTTCTTCTTGTAGTTCTAAATCTCCTTCTTCTTCATCTTCTTCTGTTTCTTCTCCTTTTTTGCTTTTTCAATTCCATCTTCTTCTGCTTCTTCTGCTTCTTCTTCAGCTTTTTACTTCTGTTATTTCTGCTTTTTCAGCTTATTCTTCTGCTAGTGATGGTTTTTCAGCTTATTTTTCTGTTATTTCTTCTTTTTCGGCTTATTCTTTTGTTATTTCTGCTGTTTCCTCTTAGTCTTCTGTTTATTCTTGTGTTCTTCTAGTTCTTCTTGTTCTTCTTGTAGTTCTACATCTCCTTCTTCTTTTTTCATCATCTTCTGTTTCTTCTGCATATTTTGCCTTTTCAATTGCTTCTTCTGCTTCCTCTGCTTTTTCCTCTGCTTAGTCTACAGTTATTTCTGGGTTTTCGGCTTATTCTTCTACTAATTCGCTTTTTCGGCTTATTCTTCTCTTATTTGTGACTTTTCGGCTTATTCTTTTGTGATTTCTGCTTTTTCCTCTTATTCTTCTGTTTCCTCTTCTTGTTCTTCCGTTTTCTAGTTCTTTCTCTTGTAGTTCTACATCTCCTTCTTCTTCTTCATCTTCTGTTTCTTCTGCATTTTTTGCTTTTTCAATTACCTCTTCTTCTACTGCTTCTTCTCCGTCTTCTAGGGCTTATTCTTCTGTTTTCCTGCTTTCTCCTCTTCTTCTTCTGTTTCCTCTTCTTGTTCTTGTTTTTCTTCTAGTTCTTCTATTTCTTGTTGTACTTCCACATCTCCTAATCCTTCTTCATCGTCTGTTTCTTCTGCATTCTCTGCTTTTTCAATTACCTCCTCCTCTTCTGCCTCTTCTTCAGCTTATTCTACTGTTTTTTCTGCTTTTTCGTCTTATTCTTCTGTTTCCTCTTCTTGTTCTTCCTTTTTTCTTTTTCTGTCTCTTCTTGTAGTTCTACATCTCCTTCTTCATACTCTTCTATATATTCTGATTTTTTGGCTTTTTGAATTACTTCTTCTATTACTTCTGCTTCTTCTTCAGGTTATTCTTTTTTTATTTCTGCTTTTTCGGCTTATTCTTCTGTTATATATGCTTTTTCGGCTTATTCTTCTGTTATCTACTTTTTCCTCTTATTCTTATGTTTCTTCTTCTTGTTCTGGTTCTTCTAGTTTCTAGTTCTTGTTGTAGTACTACATCACCTTCATTTTCTTCATCTTTCTGTTTCTTCTGCATATTTTGCTTTTTTAATTACTACTTCTTCTGCTTCTTCTGCTTCTTCCTGAGCTTCATCTACTGTTATTTCTGGGTTTGCTGCTTAACTTCTACTCTTTCGCTTTTTCTGCTTATTCCTCTATTATTTCAGCTTTTTCGGCTGATTCTTTGGTTTTTTCTGTTTTTCCTCTTATTCTTCTGTTTCCTATTCTTGCTCTTGTATTTCTTCCAGTACTCCTATTTCTTTTTGTAGTTCTACATCTCCTTCTTCTTCTTAATCTTCTTCCATTTCTTCTGGCATTTTTGCTTTTTCAATTACTTCCTCTTCTGTTTCTTCTGCTTCTTCTTCATGTTATTCTGTTATTTCTGCTCTTTCGGCTTATTTTTCTGTTATTTCTGCTTTTTCCTCTTATTCTTCCGTTTTTTCTTCTTGTGCTTCTAATTCTTCTTGTTCTTCTTGTTGTTCTAAATCTCCTTATTCATCTTCTTCTGTTTCTTCTGCTTTTTTGCTTTTTCAATTCCATCTTCTTCTGCTTCTTCTGCTTCTTCTTCAGCTTTTTACTTCTGTTATTTCTGCTTTTTCAGCTTATTCTTCTGCTAGTGATGGTTTTTCAGCTTATTTTTCTGTTATTTCTGCTTTTTCGGCTTATTCTTTTGTTATTTCTGCTGTTTCCTCTTAGTCTTCTGTTTATTCTTGTGTTCTTCTAGTTCTTCTTGTTCTTCTTGTAGTTCTACATCTCCTTCTTCTTTTTTCATCATCTTCTGTTTCTTCTGCATATTTTGCCTTTTCAATTGCTTCTTCTGCTTCCTCTGCTTTTTCCTCTGCTTAATCTACAGTTATTTCTGGGTTTTCGGCTTATTCTTCTACTAATTCGCTTTTTCGGCTTATTCTTCTCTTATTTGTGACTTTTCGGCTTATTCTTTTGTGATTTCTGCTTTTTCCTCTTATTCTTCTGTTTCCTCTTCTTGTTCTTCCGTTTTCTAGTTCTTTCTCTTGTAGTTCTACATCTCCTTCTTCTTCTTCATCTTCTGTTTCTTCTGCATTTTTTGCTTTTTCAATTACCTCTTCTTCTACTGCTTCTTCTCCGTCTTCTAGGGCTTATTCTTCTGTTTTCCTGCTTTCTCCTCTTCTTCTTCTGTTTCCTCTTCTTGTTCCTGTTTTTCTTCTAGTTCTTCTATTTCTTGTTGTAGTTCCACATCTCCTAATCCTTCTTCATCGTCTGTTTCTTCTGCATTTTCTGCTTTTTCAATTACCTCCTCCTCTTCTGCCTCTTCTTCAGCTTATTCTACTGTTTTTTCTGCTTTTTCGTCTTATTCTTCTGTTTCCTCTTCTTGTTCTTCCTTTTTTCTTGTTCTTTCTCTTCTTGTAGTTCTACAACTCCTTCTTCATACTTTTCTATATATTCTGATTTTTTGGCTTTTTGAATTACTTCTTCTATTACTTCTGCTTCTTCTTCAGGTTATTCTTTTGTTATTTCTGCTTTGTCGGCTTATTCTTCTGTTATATATGCTTTTTCGGCTTATTCTTCTGTTATCTACTTTTTCCTCTTATTCTTATGTTTCTTCTTCTTGTTCTGGTTCTTCTAGTTTCTAGTTCTTGTTGTAGTTCTACATCACCTTCATTTTCTTCATCTTTCTGTTTCTTCTGCATATTTTGCTTTTTTAATTACTACTTCTTCTGCTTCTTCTGCTTCTTCCTGAGCTTCATCTACTGTTATTTCTGGGTTTGCTGCTTAACTTCTACTCTTTCGCTTTTTCTGCTTATTCCTCTATTATTTCAGCTTTTTCGGCTGATTCTTTGGTTTTTTCTGTTTTTCCTCTTATTCTTCTGTTTCCTATTCTTGCTCTTGTATTTCTTCCAGTACTCCTATTTCTTTTTGTAGTTCTACATCTCCTTCTTCTTCTTAATCTTCTTCCATTTCTTCTGGCATTTTTGCTTTTTCAATTACTTCCTCTTCTGTTTCTTCTGCTTCTTCTTTATGTTATTCTGTTATTTCTGCTCTTTCGGCTTATTTTTCTGTTATTTCTGCTTTTTCCTCTTATTCTTCCGTTTTTTCTTCTTGTGCTTCTAATTCTTCTTGTTCTTCTTGTTGTTCTAAATCTCCTTCTTATTCATCTTCTTCTGTTTCTTCTGCTTTTTTGCTTTTTCAATTCCATCTTCTTCTGCTTCTTCTGCTTCTTCTTCAGCTTTTTACTTCTGTTATTTCTGCTTTTTCAGCTTATTCTTCTGCTATTGATGGTTTTTCAGCTTATTTTTCTGTTATTTCTGCTTTTTCGGCTTATTCTTTTGTTATTTCTGCTGTTTCCTCTTAGTCTTCTGTTTATTCTTGTGTTCTTCTAGTTCTTCTTTTAGTTCTACATCTCCTTCTTCTTTTTTCATCATCTTCTGTTTCTTCTGCATATTTTGCCTTTTCAATTGCTTCTTCTGCTTCCTCTGCTTTTTCCTCTGCTTAATCTACAGTTATTTCTGGGTTTTCGGCTTATTCTTCTACTAATTCGCTTTTTCGGCTTATTCTTCTCTTATTTGTGACTTTTCGGCTTATTCTTTTGTGATTTCTGCTTTTTCCTCTTATTCTTCTGTTTCCTCTTCTTGTTCTTCCGTTTTCTAGTTCTTTCTCTTGTAGTTCTACATCTCCTTCTTCTTCTTCATCTTCTGTTTCTTCTGCATTTTTTGCTTTTTCAATTACCTCTTCTTCTACTGCTTCTTCTCCGTCTTCTAGGGCTTATTCTTCTGTTTTCCTGCATTCTCCTCTTCTTCTTCTGTTTTCTCTTCTTTTTCTTGTTTTTCTTCTAGTTCTTCTATTTCTTGTTGTAGTTCCACATCTCCTTCTCCTTCTTCATCGTCTGTTTCTTCTGCATTTTCTGCTTTTTCAATTACCTCCTCTTCTGCCTCTTCTTCAGCTTATTCTACTGTTTTTTTCTGCTTTTTCGTCTTATTCTTCTGTTTCCTCTTCTTGTTCTTCCTTTTTTCTTGTTCTTTCTCTTCTTGTAGTTCTACATCTCCTTCTTCATACTCTTCTATATATTCTGATTTTTTGGCTTTTGAATTACTTCTTCTATTACTTCTGCTTCTTCTTCAGGTTATTCTTTTGTTATTTCTGCTTTATCGGCTTATTCTTCTGTTATATATGCTTTTTCGGCTTATTCTTCTGTTATCTACTTTTTCCTCTTATTCTTATGTTTCTTCTTCTTGTTCTGGTTCTTCTAGTTTCTAGTTCTTGTTGTAGTTCTACATCACCTTCATTTTCTTCATCTTTCTGTTTCTTCTGCATATTTTGCTTTTTTAATTACTACTTCTTCTGCTTCTTCTGCTTCTTCCTGAGCTTCATCTACTGTTACTTCTGGGTTTGCTGCTTAACTTCTACTCTTTCGCTTTTTCTGCTTATTCCTCTATTATTTCAGCTTTTTCGGATGATTCTTTGGTTTTTTCTGTTTTTCCTCTTATTCTTCTGTTTCCTATTCTTGCTCTTGTATTTCTTCTAGTACTCTTATTTCTTTTTGTAGTTCTACATCTCCTTCTTCTTCTTCATCTTCTTCTGTTTCTTCTGGCATTTTTGCTTTTTCAATTACTTCCTCTTCTGTTTCTTCTGCTTCTTCTTCATGTTATTCTGTTATTTCTGCTTTCTCGGCTTATTTTTCTGTTATTTCTGCTTTTTCCTCTTATTCTTCCGTTTTTTCTTCTTGTGCTTCTAATTCTTCTTGTTCTTCTTGTAGTTCTAAATCTCCTTCTTCTTCATCTTCTTCTGTTTCTTCTGCTTTTTTGCTTTTTCAATTCCATCTTCTTCTGCTTCTTCTGCTTCTTCTTCAGCTTTTTACTTCTGTTATTTCTGCTTTTTCTGCTTATTCCTCTATTATTTCAGCTTTTTCGGCTGATTCTTTGGTTTTTTCTGTTTTTCCTCTTATTCTTCTGTTTCCTATTCTTGCTCTTGTATTTCTTCTAGTACTCTTATTTCTTTTTGTAGTTCTACATCTCCTTCTTCTTCTTCATCTTCTTCCGTTACTTCTGGCATTTTTGCTTTTTCAATTACTTCCTCTTCTCTTTCTTCTGCTTCTTCTTCATGTTATTCTGTTATTTCTGCTTTCTCGGCTTATTTTTCTGTTATTTCTGCTTTTTCATCTTATTCTTCCGTTTTTTCTTCTTGTGCTTCTAATTCTTCTTGTTCTTCTTGTAGTTCTAAATCTCCTTCTTCTTCATCTTCTTCTGTTTCTTCTGCTTTTTTTGCTTTTTCAATTCCATCTTCTTCTCCTTCTTCTGCTTCTTCTTCAGCTTTTTACTTCTGTTATTTCTGCTTTTTCAGCTTATTCTTCTGCTATTGATGGTTTTTCAGCTTATTTTTCTGTTATTTCTGCTTTTTCGGCTTATTCTTTTGTTATTTCTGCTGTTTCCTCTTAGTCTTCTGTTTATTCTTGTGTTCTTCTAGTTCTTCTTGTTCTTCTTTTAGTTCTACATCTCCTTCTTCTTTTTTCATCATCTTCTGTTTCTTCTGCATATTTTGCCTTTTCAATTGCTTCTTCTGCTTCCTTTGCTTTTTCCTCTGCTTAATCTACAGTTATTTCTGGGTTTTCGGCTTATTCTTCTACTCATTCGCTTTTTCGGCTTATTCTTCTCTTATTTGTGACTTTTCGGCTTATTCTTTTGTGATTTCTGCTTTTTCCTCTTATTCTTCTGTTTCCTCTTCTTGTTCTTCCGTTTTCTAGTTCTTTCTCTTGTAGTTCTACATCTCCTTCTTCTTCTTCATCTTCTGTTTCTTCTGCATTTTTTGCTTTTTCAATTACCTCTTCTTCTACTGCTTCTTCTCCGTCTTCTAGGGCTTATTCTTCTGTTTTCCTGCTTTCTCCTCTTCTTCTTCTGTTTCCTCTTCTTGTTCTTGTTTTTCTTCTAGTTCTTCTATGTCTTGTTGTGGTTTCACATCTCCTAATCCTTTTTCATCGTCTGTTTCTTCTGCATTTTCTGCTTTTTCAATTACCTCTTCTTCTCCTGCCTCTTCTTCAGCTTATTCTACTGTTTTTTCTGCTTTTTCGTCTTATTCTTCTGTTTCCTCTTCTTGTTCTTCCTTTTTTCTTGCTCTTTTTCTTCTTGTAGTTCTACATCTCCTTCTTCATACTCTTCTATATATTCTGATTTTTTGGCTTTTTGAATTACTTCTTCTATTACTTCTGCTTCTTCTTCAGGTTATTCTTTTGTTATTTCTGCTTTTTCGGCTTATTCTTCTGTTATATATGCTTTTTCGGCTTATTCTTCTGTTATCTACTTTTTCCTCTTATTCTTATGTTTCTTCTTCTTGTTCTGGTTCTTCTAGTTTCTAGTTCTTGTTGTAGTTCTACATCACCTTCATTTTCTTCATCTTTCTGTTTCTTCTGCATATTTTGCTTTTTTAATTACTACTTCTTCTGCTTCTTCTGCTTCTTCCTGAGCTTCATCTACTGTTATTTCTGGGTTTGCTGCTTAACTTCTACTCTTTCGCTTTTTCTGCTTATTCCTCTATTATTTCAGCTTTTTCGGCTGATTCTTTGGTTTTTTCTGTTTTTCCTCTTATTCTTCTGTTTCCTATTCTTGCTCTTGTATTTCTTCTAGTACTCCTATTTCTTTTTGTAGTTCTACATCTCCTTCTTCTTCTTCATCTTCTTCCATTTCTTCTGGCATTTTTGCTTTTTCAATTACTTCCTCTTCTGTTTCTTCTGCTTCTTCTTCATGTTATTCTGTTATTTCTGCTCTTTCGGCTTATTTTTCTGTTATTTCTGCTTTTTCCTCTTATTCTTCCGTTTTTTCTTCTTGTGCTTCTAATTCTTCTTGTTCATCTTGTTGTTCTAAATCTCCTTCTTCTTCATCTTCTTCTGTTTCTTCTGCTTTTTTGCTTTTTCAATTCCATCTTCTTCTGCTTCTTCTGCTTCTTCAGCTTTTTACTTCTGTTATTTGTGCTTTTTCAGCTTATTCTTCTGCTATTGATGGTTTTTCAGCTTATTTTTCTGTTATTTCTGCTTTTTCGGCTTATTCTTTTGTTATTTCTGCTGTTTCCTCTTAGTCTTCTGTTTATTCTTGTGTTCTTCTAGTTCTTCTTGTTCTTCTTGTAGTTCTACATCTCCTTCTTCTTTTTTCATCATCTTCTGTTTCTTCTGCATATTTTGCCTTTTCAATTGCTTCTTCTGCTTCCTCTGCTTTTTCCTCTGCTTAATATACAGTTATTTCTGGGTTTTCGGCTTATTCTTCTACTAATTCGCTTTTGCGGCTTATTCTTCTCTTATTTGTGACTTTTCGGCTTATTCTTTTGTGATTTCTGCTTTTTCCTCTTATTCTTCTGTTTCCTCTTCTTGTTCTTCCGTTTTCTAGTTCTTTCTCTTGTAGTTCTACATCTCCTTCTTCTTCTTCATCTTCTGTTTCTTCTGCATTTTTTGCTTTTTCAATTACCTCTTCTTCTACTGCTTCTTCTCCGTCTTCTAGGGCTTATTCTTCTGTTTTCCTGCTTTCTCCTCTTCTTCTTCTGTTTCCTCTTCTTGTTCTTGTTTTTCTTCTAGTTCTTCTATGTCTTGTTGTAGTTCCACATCTTATTCTCCTTCTTCATCGTCTGTTTCTTCTGCATTTTCTTCTTTTTCAATTACCTCCTCTTCTTCTGCCTCTTCTTCAGCTTATTCTACTGTTTTTTCTGCTTTTTCGTCTTATTCTTCTGTTTCCTCTCTGGTTCTTCCTTTTTTCTTGTTCTTTCTCTTCTTGTAGTTCTACATCTCCTTCTTCATACTCTTCTATATATTCTGATTTTTTGGCTTTTTGAATTACTTCTTCTATTACTTCTGCTTCTTCTTCAGGTTATTCTTTTGTTATTTCTGCTTTTTCGGCTTATTCTTCTGTTATATATGCTTTTTCGGCTTATTCTTCTGTTATCTACTTTTTCCTCTTATTCTTATGTTTCTTCTTCTTGTTCTGGTTCTTCTAGTTTCTAGTTCTTGTTGTAGTTCTACATCACCTTCATTTTCTTCATCTTTCTGTTTCTTCTGCATATTTTGCTTTTTTAATTACTACTTCTTCTGCTTCTTCTGCTTCTTCCTGAGCTTCATCTACTGTTATTTCTGGGTTTGCTGCTTAACTTCTACTCTTTCGCTTTTTCTGCTTATTCCTCTATTATTTCAGCTTTTTCGGCTGATTCTTTGGTTTTTTTCTGTTTTTCCTCTTATTCTTCTGTTTCTTATTCTTGCTCTTGTATTTCTTCTAGTACTCCTATTTCTTTTTGTAGTTCTACATCTCCTTCTTCTTCTTCATCTTCTTCCGTTTCTTCTGGCATTTTTGCTTTTTCAATTACTTCCTCTTCTGTTTCTTCTGCTTCTTCTTCATGTTATTCTTTTATTTCTGCTTTCTCGGCTTATTTTTCTGTTATTTCTGCTTTTTCCTCTTATTCTTCCGTTTTTTCTTCTTGTGCTTCTAATTCTTCTTGTTCTTCTTGTAGTTCTAAATCTCCTTCTTCTTCATCTTCTTCTGTTTCTTCTGCTTTTTTGCTTTTTCAATTCCATCTTCTTCTGCTTCTTCTGTTTCTTCTTCAGCTTTTTACTTCTGTTATTTCTGCTTTTTCAGTTTATTCTTCTGCTATTGATGGTTTTTCAGCTTATTTTTCTGTTATTTCTGCTTTTTCGGCTTATTCTTTTGTTATTTCTGCTGTTTCCTCTTAGTCTTCTGTTTATTCTGTGTTCTTCTAGTTCTTCTTGTTCTTCTTGTAGTTCTACATCTCCTTCTTCTATTTTCATCATCTTCTGTTTCTTCTGCATATTTTGCCTTTTCAATTGCTTCTTCTGCTTCCTCTGCTTTTTCCTCTGCTTAATCTACAGTTATTTCTGGGTTTTCGGCTTATTCTTCTACTAATTCGCTTTTTCGGCTTATTCTTCTCTTATTTGTGACTTTTCGGCTTATTCTTTTGTGATTTCTGCTTTTTCCTCTTATTCTTCTGTTTCCTCTTCTTGTTCTTCCGTTTTCTAGTTCTTTCTCTTGTAGTTCTACATCTCCTTCTTCTTCTTCATCTTCTGTTTCTTCTGCATTTTTTGCTTTTTCAATTACCTCTTCTTCTACTGCTTCTTCTCCGTCTTCTAGGGCTTATTCTTCTGTTTTCCTGCTTTCTCCTCTTCTTCTGTTTCCTCTTCTTGTTCTTGTTTTTCTTCTAGTTCTTCTATTTCTTGTTGTAGTTCCATGTTTCCTTCTCCTTCTTCATCGTCTGTTTCGTCTGCATTTTCTGCTTTTTCAATTACCTCCTCTTCTTCTGCCTCTTCTTCAGCTTATTCTACTGTTTTTTCTGCTTTTTCGTCTTAGTCTTCTGTTTCCTCTTCTTGTTCTTCCTTTTTTCTTGTTCTTTCTCTTCTTGTAGTTCTACATCTCCTTCTTTATACTCTTCTATATATTCTGATTTTTTGGCTTTTTGAATTACTTCTTCTATTACTTCTGCTTCTTCTTCAGGTTATTTTTTTGTTATTTCTGCTTTGTCGGCTTATTCTTCTGTTATCTACTTTTTCCTCTTATTCTTATGTTTCTTCTTCTTGTTCTGGTTCTTCTAGTTTCTAGTTCTTGTTGTAGTTCTACATCACCTTCATTTTCTTCATTTTTCTGTTTCTTCTGCATATTTTGCTTTTTTAATTACTACTTCTTCTGCTTCTTCTGCTTCTTCCTGAGCTTCATCTACTGTTATTTCTGGGTTTGCTGCTTAACTTCTACTCTTTCGCTTTTTCTGCTTATTCCTCTATTATTTCAGCTTTTTCGGCTGATTCTTTGGTTTTTTCTGTTTTTCCTCTTATACTTCTGTTTCCTATTCTTGCTCTTGTATTTCTTCTAGTACTCCTATTTCTTTTTGTAGTTCTACATCTCCTTCTTCTTCTTCATCTTCTTCCATTTCTTCTGGCATTTTTGCTTTTTCAATTACTTCCTCTTCTGTTTCTTCTGCTTCTTCTTCATGTTATTCTGTTATTTCTGCTCTTTCGGCTTATTTTTCTGTTATTTCTGCTTTTTCCTCTTATTCTTCCGTTTTTTCTTCTTGTGCTTCTAATTCTTCTTGTTCTTCTTGTTGTTCTAAATCTCCTTCTTCTTCATCTTCTTCTGTTTCTTCTGCTTTTTTGCTTTTTCAATTCCATCTTCTTCTGCTTCTTCTGCTTCTTCTTCAGCTTTTTACTTCTGTTATTTGTGCTTTTTCAGCTTATTCTTCTGCTATTGATGGTTTTTCAGCTTATTTTTCTGTTATTTCTGCTTTTTCGGCTTATTCTTTTGTTATTTCTGCTGTTTCCTCTTAGTCTTCTGTTTATTCTTGTGTTCTTCTAGTTCTTCTTGTTCTTCTTGTAGTTCTACATCTCCTTCTTCTTTTTTCATCATCTTCTGTTTCTTCTGCATATTTTGCCTTTTCAATTGCTTCTTCTGCTTCCTCTGCTTTTTCCTCTGCTTAATCTACAGTTATTTCTGGGTTTTCGGCTTATTCTTCTACTAATTCGCTTTTGCGGCTTATTCTTCTCTTATTTGTGACTTTTCGGCTTATTCTTTTGTGATTTCTGCTTTTTCCTCTTATTCTTCTGTTTCCTCTTCTTGTTCTTCCGTTTTCTAGTTCTTTCTCTTGTAGTTCTACATCTCCTTCTTCTTCTTCATCTTCTGTTTCTTCTGCATTTTTTGCTTTTTCAATTAACTCTTCTTCTACTGCTTCTTCTCCGTCTTCTAGGGCTTATTCTTCTGTTTTCCTGCATTCTCCTCTTCTTCTTCTGTTTCCTCTTCTTGTTTCTGTTTTTCTTCTAGTTCTTCTATTTCTTGCTGTAGTTCCACATCTCCTTCTCCTTCTTCATCGTCTGTTTCTTCTGCATTTTCTGCTTTTTCAATTACCTCCTCTTCTTCTACCTCTTCTTCAGCTTATTCTACTGTTTTTTTCTGCTTTTTCGTCTTATTCTTCTGTTTCCTCTTCTTGTTCTTCCTTTTTTCTTGTTCTTTCTCTTCTTGTAGTTCTACATCTCCTTCTTCATACTCTTCTATATATTCTGATTTTTTGGCTTTTGAATTACTTCTTCTATTACTTCTGCTTCTTCTTCAGGTTATTCTTTTGTTATTTCTGCTTTATCGGCTTATTCTTCTGTTATATATGCTTTTTCGGCTTATTCTTCTGTTATCTACTTTTTCCTCTTATTCTTATGTTTCTTCTTCTTGTTCTGGTTCTTCTAGTTTCTAGTTCTTGTTGTAGTCCTACATCACCTTCATTTTCTTCATCTTTCTGTTTCTTCTGCATATTTTGCTTTTTTAATTACCACTTCTTCTGCTTCTTCTGCTTCTTCCTGAGCTTCATCTACTGTTATTTCTGGGTTTGCTGCTTAACTTCTACTCTTTCGCTTTTTCTGCTTATTCCTCTATTATTTCAGCTTTTTCGGCTGATTCTTTGGTTTTTTCTGTTTTTCCTCTTATTCTTCTGTTTCCTATTCTTGCTCTTGTATTTCTTCTAGTACTCCTATTTCTTTTTGTAGTTCTACATCTCCTTCTTCTTCTTCATCTTCTTCCATTTCTTCTGGCATTTTTGCTTTTTCAATTACTTCCTCTTCTGTTTCTTCTGCTTCTTCTTCATGTTATTCTGTTATTTCTGCTCTTTCGGCTTATTTTTCTGTTATTTCTGCTTTTTCCTCTTATTCTTCCGTTTTTTCTTCTTGTGCTTCTAATTCTTCTTGTTCATCTTGTTGTTCTAAATCTCCTTCTTCTTCATCTTCTTCTGTTTCTTCTGCTTTTTTGCTTTTTCAATTCCATCTTCTTCTGCTTCTTCTGCTTCTTCTTCAGCTTTTTACTTCTGTTATTTCTGCTTTTTCAGCTTATTCTTCTGCTATTGATGGTTTTTCAGCTTATTTTTCTGTTATTTCTGCTTTTTCGGCTTATTCTTTTGTTATTTCTGCTGTTTCCTCTTAGTCTTCTGTTTATTCTTGTGTTCTTCTAGTTCTTCTTGTTCTTCTTGTAGTTCTACATCTCCTTCTTCTTTTTTCATCATCTTCTGTTTCTTCTGCATATTTTGCCTTTTCAATTGCTTCTTCTGCTTCCTCTGCTTTTTCCTCTGCTTAATATACAGTTATTTCTGGGTTTTCGGCTTATTCTTCTACTAATTCGCTTTTGCGGCTTATTCTTCTCTTATTTGTGACTTTTCGGCTTATTCTTTTGTGATTTCTGCTTTTTCCTCTTATTCTTCTGTTTCCTCTTCTTGTTCTTCCGTTTTCTAGTTCTTTCTCTTGTAGTTCTA
Organism: Talpa europaea; assembly: GCF_964194135.1. NCBI lineage: Eukaryota > Metazoa > Chordata > Mammalia > Eulipotyphla > Talpidae > Talpa > Talpa europaea. Next base: position 43,807 of record NW_028167969.1, read on the forward strand.
CATCTCCTTCTTCTTCTTCATCTTCTGTTTCTTCTGCATTTTTTGCTTTTTCAATTACCTCTTCTTCTACTGCTTCTTCTCCGTCTTCTAGGGCTTATTCTTCTGTTTTCCTGCTTTCTCCTCTTCTTCTTCTGTTTCCTCTTCTTGTTCTTGTTTTTCTTCTAGTTCTTCTATGTCTTGTTGTAGTTCCACATCTTATTCTCCTTCTTCATCGTCTGTTTCTTCTGCATTTTCTTCTTTTTCAATTACCTCCTCTTCTTCTGCCTCTTCTTCAGCTTATTCTACTGTTTTTTCTGCTTTTTCGTCTTATTCTTCTGTTTCCTCTCTGGTTCTTCCTTTTTTCTTGTTCTTTCTCTTCTTGTAGTTCTACATCTCCTTCTTCATACTCTTCTATATATTCTGATTTTTTGGCTTTTTGAATTACTTCTTCTATTACTTCTGCTTCTTCTTCAGGTTATTCTTTTGTTATTTCTGCTTTTTCGGCTTATTCTTCTGTTATATATGCTTTTTCGGCTTATTCTTCTGTTATCTACTTTTTCCTCTTATTCTTATGTTTCTTCTTCTTGTTCTGGTTCTTCTAGTTTCTAGTTCTTGTTGTAGTTCTACATCACCTTCATTTTCTTCATCTTTCTGTTTCTTCTGCATATTTTGCTTTTTTAATTACTACTTCTTCTGCTTCTTCTGCTTCTTCCTGAGCTTCATCTACTGTTATTTCTGGGTTTGCTGCTTAACTTCTACTCTTTCGCTTTTTCTGCTTATTCCTCTATTATTTCAGCTTTTTCGGCTGATTCTTTGGTTTTTTTCTGTTTTTCCTCTTATTCTTCTGTTTCTTATTCTTGCTCTTGTATTTCTTCTAGTACTCCTATTTCTTTTTGTAGTTCTACATCTCCTTCTTCTTCTTCATCTTCTTCCGTTTCTTCTGGCATTTTTGCTTTTTCAATTACTTCCTCTTCTGTTTCTTCTGCTTCTTCTTCATGTTATTCTTTTATTTCTGCTTTCTCGGCTTATTTTTCTGTTATTTCTGCTTTTTCCTCTTATTCTTCCGTTTTTTCTTCTTGTGCTTCTAATTCTTCTTGTTCTTCTTGTAGTTCTAAATCTCCTTCTTCTTCATCTTCTTCTGTTTCTTCTGCTTTTTTGCTTTTTCAATTCCATCTTCTTCTGCTTCTTCTGTTTCTTCTTCAGCTTTTTACTTCTGTTATTTCTGCTTTTTCAGTTTATTCTTCTGCTATTGATGGTTTTTCAGCTTATTTTTCTGTTATTTCTGCTTTTTCGGCTTATTCTTTTGTTATTTCTGCTGTTTCCTCTTAGTCTTCTGTTTATTCTGTGTTCTTCTAGTTCTTCTTGTTCTTCTTGTAGTTCTACATCTCCTTCTTCTATTTTCATCATCTTCTGTTTCTTCTGCATATTTTGCCTTTTCAATTGCTTCTTCTGCTTCCTCTGCTTTTTCCTCTGCTTAATCTACAGTTATTTCTGGGTTTTCGGCTTATTCTTCTACTAATTCGCTTTTTCGGCTTATTCTTCTCTTATTTGTGACTTTTCGGCTTATTCTTTTGTGATTTCTGCTTTTTCCTCTTATTCTTCTGTTTCCTCTTCTTGTTCTTCCGTTTTCTAGTTCTTTCTCTTGTAGTTCTACATCTCCTTCTTCTTCTTCATCTTCTGTTTCTTCTGCATTTTTTGCTTTTTCAATTACCTCTTCTTCTACTGCTTCTTCTCCGTCTTCTAGGGCTTATTCTTCTGTTTTCCTGCTTTCTCCTCTTCTTCTGTTTCCTCTTCTTGTTCTTGTTTTTCTTCTAGTTCTTCTATTTCTTGTTGTAGTTCCATGTTTCCTTCTCCTTCTTCATCGTCTGTTTCGTCTGCATTTTCTGCTTTTTCAATTACCTCCTCTTCTTCTGCCTCTTCTTCAGCTTATTCTACTGTTTTTTCTGCTTTTTCGTCTTAGTCTTCTGTTTCCTCTTCTTGTTCTTCCTTTTTTCTTGTTCTTTCTCTTCTTGTAGTTCTACATCTCCTTCTTTATACTCTTCTATATATTCTGATTTTTTGGCTTTTTGAATTACTTCTTCTATTACTTCTGCTTCTTCTTCAGGTTATTTTTTTGTTATTTCTGCTTTGTCGGCTTATTCTTCTGTTATCTACTTTTTCCTCTTATTCTTATGTTTCTTCTTCTTGTTCTGGTTCTTCTAGTTTCTAGTTCTTGTTGTAGTTCTACATCACCTTCATTTTCTTCATTTTTCTGTTTCTTCTGCATATTTTGCTTTTTTAATTACTACTTCTTCTGCTTCTTCTGCTTCTTCCTGAGCTTCATCTACTGTTATTTCTGGGTTTGCTGCTTAACTTCTACTCTTTCGCTTTTTCTGCTTATTCCTCTATTATTTCAGCTTTTTCGGCTGATTCTTTGGTTTTTTCTGTTTTTCCTCTTATACTTCTGTTTCCTATTCTTGCTCTTGTATTTCTTCTAGTACTCCTATTTCTTTTTGTAGTTCTACATCTCCTTCTTCTTCTTCATCTTCTTCCATTTCTTCCGGCATTTTTGCTTTTTCAATTACTTCCTCTTCTGTTTCTTCTGCTTCTTCTTCATGTTATTCTGTTATTTCTGCTCTTTCGGCTTATTTTTCTGTTATTTCTGCTTTTTCCTCTTATTCTTCCGTTTTTTCTTCTTGTGCTTCTAATTCTTCTTGTTCTTCTTGTTGTTCTAAATCTCCTTCTTCTTCATCTTCTTCTGTTTCTTCTGCTTTTTTGCTTTTTCAATTCCATCTTCTTCTGCTTCTTCTGCTTCTTCTTCAGCTTTTTACTTCTGTTATTTGTGCTTTTTCAGCTTATTCTTCTGCTATTGATGGTTTTTCAGCTTATTTTTCTGTTATTTCTGCTTTTTCGGCTTATTCTTTTGTTATTTCTGCTGTTTCCTCTTAGTCTTCTGTTTATTCTTGTGTTCTTCTAGTTCTTCTTGTTCTTCTTGTAGTTCTACATCTCCTTCTTCTTTTTTCATCATCTTCTGTTTCTTCTGCATATTTTGCCTTTTCAATTGCTTCTTCTGCTTCCTCTGCTTTTTCCTCTGCTTAATCTACAGTTATTTCTGGGTTTTCGGCTTATTCTTCTACTAATTCGCTTTTGCGGCTTATTCTTCTCTTATTTGTGACTTTTCGGCTTATTCTTTTGTGATTTCTGCTTTTTCCTCTTATTCTTCTGTTTCCTCTTCTTGTTCTTCCGTTTTCTAGTTCTTTCTCTTGTAGTTCTACATCTCCTTCTTCTTCTTCATCTTCTGTTTCTTCTGCATTTTTTGCTTTTTCAATTAACTCTTCTTCTACTGCTTCTTCTCCGTCTTCTAGGGCTTATTCTTCTGTTTTCCTGCATTCTCCTCTTCTTCTTCTGTTTCCTCTTCTTGTTTCTGTTTTTCTTCTAGTTCTTCTATTTCTTGCTGTAGTTCCACATCTCCTTCTCCTTCTTCATCGTCTGTTTCTTCTGCATTTTCTGCTTTTTCAATTACCTCCTCTTCTTCTACCTCTTCTTCAGCTTATTCTACTGTTTTTTTCTGCTTTTTCGTCTTATTCTTCTGTTTCCTCTTCTTGTTCTTCCTTTTTTCTTGTTCTTTCTCTTCTTGTAGTTCTACATCTCCTTCTTCATACTCTTCTATATATTCTGATTTTTTGGCTTTTGAATTACTTCTTCTATTACTTCTGCTTCTTCTTCAGGTTATTCTTTTGTTATTTCTGCTTTATCGGCTTATTCTTCTGTTATATATGCTTTTTCGGCTTATTCTTCTGTTATCTACTTTTTCCTCTTATTCTTATGTTTCTTCTTCTTGTTCTGGTTCTTCTAGTTTCTAGTTCTTGTTGTAGTCCTACATCACCTTCATTTTCTTCATCTTTCTGTTTCTTCTGCATATTTTGCTTTTTTAATTACCACTTCTTCTGCTTCTTCTGCTTCTTCCTGAGCTTCATCTACTGTTATTTCTGGGTTTGCTGCTTAACTTCTACTCTTTCGCTTTTTCTGCTTATTCCTCTATTATTTCAGCTTTTTCGGCTGATTCTTTGGTTTTTTCTGTTTTTCCTCTTATTCTTCTGTTTCCTATTCTTGCTCTTGTATTTCTTCTAGTACTCCTATTTCTTTTTGTAGTTCTACATCTCCTTCTTCTTCTTCATCTTCTTCCATTTCTTCTGGCATTTTTGCTTTTTCAATTACTTCCTCTTCTGTTTCTTCTGCTTCTTCTTCATGTTATTCTGTTATTTCTGCTCTTTCGGCTTATTTTTCTGTTATTTCTGCTTTTTCCTCTTATTCTTCCGTTTTTTCTTCTTGTGCTTCTAATTCTTCTTGTTCATCTTGTTGTTCTAAATCTCCTTCTTCTTCATCTTCTTCTGTTTCTTCTGCTTTTTTGCTTTTTCAATTCCATCTTCTTCTGCTTCTTCTGCTTCTTCTTCAGCTTTTTACTTCTGTTATTTCTGCTTTTTCAGCTTATTCTTCTGCTATTGATGGTTTTTCAGCTTATTTTTCTGTTATTTCTGCTTTTTCGGCTTATTCTTTGGTTATTTCTGCTGTTTCCTCTTAGTCTTCTGTTTTTTCTTGTGTTCTTCTGCTTCTTCTTGTTCTTCTTGTAGTTCTACATCTCCTTCTTCTTTTTTCATCATCTTCTGTTTCTTCTGCATATTTTACCTTTTCAATTGCTTCTTCTGCTTCCTCTGCTTTTTCCTCTGCTTAATCTACAGTTATTTCTGGGTTTTCGGCTTATTCTTCTACTAATTCGCTTTTTCGGCTTATTCTTCTCTTATTTGTGACTTTTCGGCTTATTCTTTTGTGATTTCTGCTTTTTCCTCTTATTCTTCTGTTTCCTCTTCTTGTTCTTCCGTTTTCTAGTTCTTTCTCTTGTAGTTCTACATCTCCATCTTCTTCTTCATCTTCTGTTTCTTCTGCATTTTTTGCTTTTTCAATTACCTCTTCTTCTACTGCTTCTTCTCCGTCTTCTAGGGCTTATTCTTCTGTTTTCCTGCTTTCTCCTCTTCTTCTTCTGTTTCCTCTTCTTGTTCTTGTTTTTCTTCTAGTTCTTCTATGTCTTGTTGTAGTTCCACATCTCCTAATCCTTCTTCATCGTCTGTTTCTTCTGCATTTTCTGCTTTTTCAATTACCTCTTCTTCTTCTGCCTCTTCTTCAGCTTATTCTACTGTTTTTTCTGCTTTTTCGTCTTATTCTTCTGTTTCCTCTTCTTGTTCTTCCTTTTTTCTTGTTCTTTTCTTCTTGTAGTTCTAAATCTCCTTCTTCATACTCTTCTATATATTCTGATTTTTTGGCTTTTTGAATTTCTTCTTCTATTACTTCTGCTTCTTCTTCAGGTTATTCTTTTGTTATTTCTGCTTTTTCGGCTTATTCTTCTGTTATATATGCTTTTTCGGCTTATTCTTCTGTTATCTACTTTTTCCTCTTATTCTTATGTTTCTTCTTCTTGTTCTGGTTCTTCTAGTTTCTAGTTCTTGTTGTAGTTCTACATCACCTTCATTTTCTTCATCTTTCTGTTTCTTCTGCATATTTTGCTTTTTTAATTACTACTTCTTCTGCTTCTTCTGCTTCTTCCTGAGCTTCATCTACTGTTATTTCTGGGTTTGCTTCTTAACATCTACTCTTTCGCTTTTTTTGCTTATTCCTCTATTATTTCAGCTTTTTCGGCTGATTCTTTGGTTTTTTCTGTTTTTCCTCTTATTCTTCTGTTTCCTATTCTTGCTCTTGTATTTCTTCTAGTACTCCTATTTCTTTTTGTAGTTCTACATCTCCTTCTTCTTCTTCATCTTCTTCCATTTCTTCTGGCATTTTTGCTTTTTCAATTACTTCCTCTTCTGTTTCTTCTGCTTCTTCTTCATGTTATTCTGTTATTTCTGCTCTTTCGGCTTATTTTTCTGTTATTTCTGCTTTTTCCTCTTATTCTTCCGTTTTTTCTTCTTGTGCTTCTAATTCTTCTTGTTCTTCTTGTTGTTCTAAATCTCCTTCTTCTTCATCTTCTTCTGTTTTTTCTGCTTTTTTGCTTTTTCAATTCCATCTTCTTCTGCTTCTTCTGCTTCTTCTTCAGCTTTTTACTTCTGTTATTTCTGCTTTTTCAGCTTATTCTTCTGCTATTGATTGTTTTTCAGCTTATTTTTCTGTTATTTCTGCTTTTTCGGCTTATTCTTTTGTTATTTCTGCTGTTTCCTCTTAGTCTTCTGTTTATTCTTGTGTTCTTCTAGTTCTTCTTATTCTTCTTGTAGTTCTACATCTCCTTCTTCTTTTTTCATCATCTTCTGTTTCTTCTGCATATTTTGCCTTTTCAATTGCTTCTTCTGCTTCCTCTGCTTTTTCCTCTGCTTAATCTACAGTTATTTCTGGGTTTTCGGCTTATTCTTCTACTAATTCGCTTTTTCGGCTTATTCTTCTCTTATTTGTGACTTTTTGGCTTATTCTTTTGTGATTTCTGCTTTTTCCTCTTATTCTTCTGTTTCCTCTTCTTGTTCTTCCGTTTTCTAGTTCTTTCTCTTGTAGTTCTACATCTCCTTCTTCTTCTTCATCTTCTGTTTCTTCTGCATTTTTTGCTTTTTCAATTACCTCTTCTTCTACTGCTTCTTCTCCGTCTTCTAGGGCTTATTCTTCTGTTTTCCTGCTTTCTCCTCTTCTTCTTCTGTTTCCTCTTCTTGTTCTTGTTTTTCTTCTAGTTCTTCTATTTCTTGTTGTAGTTCCACATATCCTAATCCTTTTTCATCGTCTGTTTCTTCTGCATTTTCTGCTTTTTCAATTACCTCTTCTTCTTCTGCCTCTTCTTCAGCTTATTCTACTGTTTTTTCTGCTTTTTCGTCTTATTCTTCTGTTTCCTCTTCTTGTTCTTCCTTTTTTCTTGTTCTTTCTCTTCTTGTAGTTCTACATCTTCTTCTTCATACTTTTCTATATATTCTGATTTTTTGGCTTTTTGAATTACTTCTTCTATTACTTCTGCTTCTTCTTCAGGTTATTCTTTTGTTATTTCTGCTTTTTCGGCTTATTCTTCTGTTATATATGCTTTTTCGGCTTATTCTTCTGTTATCTACTTTTTCCTCTTATTCTTATGTTTCTTCTTCTTGTTCTGGTTCTTCTAGTTTCTAGTTCTTGTTGTAGTTCTACATCACCTTCATTTTCTTCATCTTTCTGTTTCTTCTGCATATTTTGCTTTTTTAATTACTACTTCTGCTTCTTCTGCTTCTTCCTGAGCTTCATCTACTGTTATTTCTGGGTTTGCTGCTTAACTTCTACTCTTTCGCTTTTTTTGCTTATTCCTCTATTATTTCAGCTTTTTCGGCTGATTCTTTGGTTTTTTCTGTTTTTCCTCTTATTCTTCTGTTTCCTATTCTTGCTCTTGTATTTCTTCTAGTACTCCTATTTCTTTTTGTAGTTCTACATCTCCTTCTTCTTCTTCATCTTCTTCCATTTCTTCTGGCATTTTTGCTTTTTCAATTACTTCCTCTTCTGTTTCTTCTGCTTCTTCTTCATGTTATTCTGTTATTTCTGTTTTCTCGGCTTATTTTTCTGTTATTTCTGCTTTTTCCTCTTATTCTTCCGTTTTTTCTTCTTGTGCTTCTAATTCTTCTTGTTCTTCTTGTTGTTCTAAATCTCCTTCTTCTTCATCTTCTTCTGTTTCTTCTGCTTTTTTGCTTTTTCAATTCAATCTTCTTCTGATTCTTCTGCTTCTTCTTCAGCTTTTTACTTCTGTTATTTCTGCTTTTTCAGCTTATTCTTCTGCTATTGATGGTTTTTCAGCTTATTTTTCTGTTATTTCTGCTTTTTCGGCTTATTCTTTTGTTATTTCTGCTGTTTCCTCTTCGTCTTCTGTTTATTCTCGTGTTCTTCTAGTTCTTCTTGTTCTTCTTGTTGTTCTACATCTCCTTCTTCTTTTTTCATCATCTTCTGTTTCTTCTGCATATTTTGCCTTTTCAATTGCTTCTTCTGCTTCCTCTGCTTTTTCCTCTGCTTAATCTACAGTTATTTCTGGGTTTTCGGCTTATTCTTCTACTAATTCGCTTTTTCGGCTTATTCTTCTCTTATTTGTGACTTTTCGGCTTATTCTTTTGTGATTTCTGCTTTTTCCTCTTATTCTTCTGTTTCCTCTTCTTGTTCTTCCGTTTTCTAGTTCTTTCTCTTGTAGTTCTACATCTCCTTCTTCTTCTTCATCTTCTGTTTCTTCTGCATTTTTTGCTTTTTCAATTAACTCTTCTTCTACTGCTTCTTCTCCGTCTTCTAGGGCTTATTCTTCTGTTTTCCTGCATTCTCCTCTTCTTCTTCTGTTTCCTCTTCTTGTTTCTGTTTTTCTTCTAGTTCTTCTATTTCTTGCTGTAGTTCCACATCTCCTTCTCCTTCTTCATCGTCTGTTTCTTCTGCATTTTCTGCTTTTTCAATTACCTCCTCTTCTTCTACCTCTTCTTCAGCTTATTCTACTGTTTTTTTCTGCTTTTTCGTCTTATTCTTCTGTTTCCTCTTCTTGTTCTTCCTTTTTTCTTGTTCTTTCTCTTCTTGTAGTTCTACATCTCCTTCTTCATACTCTTCTATATATTCTGATTTTTTGGCTTTTGAATTACTTCTTCTATTACTTCTGCTTCTTCTTCAGGTTATTCTTTTGTTATTTCTGCTTTATCGGCTTATTCTTCTGTTATATATGCTTTTTCGGCTTATTCTTCTGTTATCTACTTTTTCCTCTTATTCTTATGTTTCTTCTTCTTGTTCTGGTTCTTCTAGTTTCTAGTTCTTGTTGTAGTCCTACATCACCTTCATTTTCTTCATCTTTCTGTTTCTTCTGCATATTTTGCTTTTTTAATTACCACTTCTTCTGCTTCTTCTGCTTCTTCCTGAGCTTCATCTACTGTTATTTCTGGGTTTGCTGCTTAACTTCTACTCTTTCGCTTTTTCTGCTTATTCCTCTATTATTTCAGCTTTTTCGGCTGATTCTTTGGTTTTTTCTGTTTTTCCTCTTATACTTCTGTTTCCTATTCTTGCTCTTGTATTTCTTCTAGTACTCCTATTTCTTTTTGTAGTTCTACATCTCCTTCTTCTTCTTCATCTTCTTCCATTTCTTCTGGCATTTTTGCTTTTTCAATTACTTCCTCTTCTGTTTCTTCTGCTTCTTCTTCATGTTATTCTGTTATTTCTGCTCTTTCGGCTTATTTTTCTGTTATTTCTGCTTTTTCCTCTTATTCTTCCGTTTTTTCTTCTTGTGCTTCTAATTCTTCTTGTTCTTCTTGTTGTTCTAAATCTCCTTCTTCTTCATCTTCTTCTGTTTCTTCTGCTTTTTTGCTTTTTCAATTCCATCTTCTTCTGCTTCTTCTGCTTCTTCTTCAGCTTTTTACTTCTGTTATTTGTGCTTTTTCAGCTTATTCTTCTGCTATTGATGGTTTTTCAGCTTATTTTTCTGTTATTTCTGCTTTTTCGGCTTATTCTTTTGTTATTTCTGCTGTTTCCTCTTAGTCTTCTGTTTATTCTTGTGTTCTTCTAGTTCTTCTTGTTCTTCTTGTAGTTCTACATCTCCTTCTTCTTTTTTCATCATCTTCTGTTTCTTCTGCATATTTTGCCTTTTCAATTGCTTCTTCTGCTTCCTCTGCTTTTTCCTCTGCTTAATCTACAGTTATTTCTGGGTTTTCGGCTTATTCTTCTACTAATTCGCTTTTGCGGCTTATTCTTCTCTTATTTGTGACTTTTCGGCTTATTCTTTTGTGATTTCTGCTTTTTCCTCTTATTCTTCTGTTTCCTCTTCTTGTTCTTCCGTTTTCTAGTTCTTTCTCTTGTAGTTCTACATCTCCTTCTTCTTCTTCATCTTCTGTTTCTTCTGCATTTTTTGCTTTTTCAATTAACTCTTCTTCTACTGCTTCTTCTCCGTCTTCTAGGGCTTATTCTTCTGTTTTCCTGCATTCTCCTCTTCTTCTTCTGTTTCCTCTTCTTGTTTCTGTTTTTCTTCTAGTTCTTCTATTTCTTGCTGTAGTTCCACATCTCCTTCTCCTTCTTCATCGTCTGTTTCTTCTGCATTTTCTGCTTTTTCAATTACCTCCTCTTCTTCTACCTCTTCTTCAGCTTATTCTACTGTTTTTTTCTGCTTTTTCGTCTTATTCTTCTGTTTCCTCTTCTTGTTCTTCCTTTTTTCTTGTTCTTTCTCTTCTTGTAGTTCTACATCTCCTTCTTCATACTCTTCTATATATTCTGATTTTTTGGCTTTTGAATTACTTCTTCTATTACTTCTGCTTCTTCTTCAGGTTATTCTTTTGTTATTTCTGCTTTATCGGCTTATTCTTCTGTTATATATGCTTTTTCGGCTTATTCTTCTGTTATCTACTTTTTCCTCTTATTCTTATGTTTCTTCTTCTTGTTCTGGTTCTTCTAGTTTCTAGTTCTTGTTGTAGTCCTACATCACCTTCATTTTCTTCATCTTTCTGTTTCTTCTGCATATTTTGCTTTTTTAATTACCACTTCTTCTGCTTCTTCTGCTTCTTCCTGAGCTTCATCTACTGTTATTTCTGGGTTTGCTGCTTAACTTCTACTCTTTCGCTTTTTCTGCTTATTCCTCTATTATTTCAGCTTTTTCGGCTGATTCTTTGGTTTTTTCTGTTTTTCCTCTTATTCTTCTGTTTCCTATTCTTGCTCTTGTATTTCTTCTAGTACTCCTATTTCTTTTTGTAGTTCTACATCTCCTTCTTCTTCTTCATCTTCTTCCATTTCTTCTGGCATTTTTGCTTTTTCAATTACTTCCTCTTCTGTTTCTTCTGCTTCTTCTTCATGTTATTCTGTTATTTCTGCTCTTTCGGCTTATTTTTCTGTTATTTCTGCTTTTTCCTCTTATTCTTCCGTTTTTTCTTCTTGTGCTTCTAATTCTTCTTGTTCATCTTGTTGTTCTAAATCTCCTTCTTCTTCATCTTCTTCTGTTTCTTCTGCTTTTTTGCTTTTTCAATTCCATCTTCTTCTGCTTCTTCTGCTTCTTCTTCAGCTTTTTACTTCTGTTATTTCTGCTTTTTCAGCTTATTCTTCTGCTATTGATGGTTTTTCAGCTTATTTTTCTGTTATTTCTGCTTTTTCGGCTTATTCTTTGGTTATTTCTGCTGTTTCCTCTTAGTCTTCTGTTTTTTCTTGTGTTCTTCTGCTTCTTCTTGTTCTTCTTGTAGTTCTACATCTCCTTCTTCTTTTTTCATCATCTTCTGTTTCTTCTGCATATTTTACCTTTTCAATTGCTTCTTCTGCTTCCTCTGCTTTTTCCTCTGCTTAATCTACAGTTATTTCTGGGTTTTCGGCTTATTCTTCTACTAATTCGCTTTTTCGGCTTATTCTTCTCTTATTTGTGACTTTTCGGCTTATTCTTTTGTGATTTCTGCTTTTTCCTCTTATTCTTCTGTTTCCTCTTCTTGTTCTTCCGTTTTCTAGTTCTTTCTCTTGTAGTTCTACATCTCCATCTTCTTCTTCATCTTCTGTTTCTTCTGCATTTTTTGCTTTTTCAATTACCTCTTCTTCTACTGCTTCTTCTCCGTCTTCTAGGGCTTATTCTTCTGTTTTCCTGCTTTCTCCTCTTCTTCTTCTGTTTCCTCTTCTTGTTCTTGTTTTTCTTCTAGTTCTTCTATGTCTTGTTGTAGTTCCACATCTCCTAATCCTTCTTCATCGTCTGTTTCTTCTGCATTTTCTGCTTTTTCAATTACCTCTTCTTCTTCTGCCTCTTCTTCAGCTTATTCTACTGTTTTTTCTGCTTTTTCGTCTTATTCTTCTGTTTCCTCTTCTTGTTCTTCCTTTTTTCTTGTTCTTTTCTTCTTGTAGTTCTAAATCTCCTTCTTCATACTCTTCTATATATTCTGATTTTTTGGCTTTTTGAATTTCTTCTTCTATTACTTCTGCTTCTTCTTCAGGTTATTCTTTTGTTATTTCTGCTTTTTCGGCTTATTCTTCTGTTATATATGCTTTTTCGGCTTATTCTTCTGTTATCTACTTTTTCCTCTTATTCTTATGTTTCTTCTTCTTGTTCTGGTTCTTCTAGTTTCTAGTTCTTGTTGTAGTTCTACATCACCTTCATTTTCTTCATCTTTCTGTTTCTTCTGCATATTTTGCTTTTTTAATTACTACTTCTTCTGCTTCTTCTGCTTCTTCCTGAGCTTCATCTACTGTTATTTCTGGGTTTGCTTCTTAACATCTACTCTTTCGCTTTTTTTGCTTATTCCTCTATTATTTCAGCTTTTTCGGCTGATTCTTTGGTTTTTTCTGTTTTTCCTCTTATTCTTCTGTTTCCTATTCTTGCTCTTGTATTTCTTCTAGTACTCCTATTTCTTTTTGTAGTTCTACATCTCCTTCTTCTTCTTCATCTTCTTCCATTTCTTCTGGCATTTTTGCTTTTTCAATTACTTCCTCTTCTGTTTCTTCTGCTTCTTCTTCATGTTATTCTGTTATTTCTGCTCTTTCGGCTTATTTTTCTGTTATTTCTGCTTTTTCCTCTTATTCTTCCGTTTTTTCTTCTTGTGCTTCTAATTCTTCTTGTTCTTCTTGTTGTTCTAAATCTCCTTCTTCTTCATCTTCTTCTGTTTTTTCTGCTTTTTTGCTTTTTCAATTCCATCTTCTTCTGCTTCTTCTGCTTCTTCTTCAGCTTTTTACTTCTGTTATTTCTGCTTTTTCAGCTTATTCTTCTGCTATTGATTGTTTTTCAGCTTATTTTTCTGTTATTTCTGCTTTTTCGGCTTATTCTTTTGTTATTTCTGCTGTTTCCTCTTAGTCTTCTGTTTATTCTTGTGTTCTTCTAGTTCTTCTTATTCTTCTTGTAGTTCTACATCTCCTTCTTCTTTTTTCATCATCTTCTGTTTCTTCTGCATATTTTGCCTTTTCAATTGCTTCTTCTGCTTCCTCTGCTTTTTCCTCTGCTTAATCTACAGTTATTTCTGGGTTTTCGGCTTATTCTTCTACTAATTCGCTTTTTCGGCTTATTCTTCTCTTATTTGTGACTTTTTGGCTTATTCTTTTGTGATTTCTGCTTTTTCCTCTTATTCTTCTGTTTCCTCTTCTTGTTCTTCCGTTTTCTAGTTCTTTCTCTTGTAGTTCTACATCTCCTTCTTCTTCTTCATCTTCTGTTTCTTCTGCATTTTTTGCTTTTTCAATTACCTCTTCTTCTACTGCTTCTTCTCCGTCTTCTAGGGCTTATTCTTCTGTTTTCCTGCTTTCTCCTCTTCTTCTTCTGTTTCCTCTTCTTGTTCTTGTTTTTCTTCTAGTTCTTCTATTTCTTGTTGTAGTTCCACATATCCTAATCCTTTTTCATCGTCTGTTTCTTCTGCATTTTCTGCTTTTTCAATTACCTCTTCTTCTTCTGCCTCTTCTTCAGCTTATTCTACTGTTTTTTCTGCTTTTTCGTCTTATTCTTCTGTTTCCTCTTCTTGTTCTTCCTTTTTTCTTGTTCTTTCTCTTCTTGTAGTTCTACATCTTCTTCTTCATACTTTTCTATATATTCTGATTTTTTGGCTTTTTGAATTACTTCTTCTACTACTTCTGCTTCTTCTTCAGGTTATTCTTTTGTTATTTCTGCTTTTTCGGCTTATTCTTCTGTTATATATGCTTTTTCGGCTTATTCTTCTGTTATCTACTTTTTCCTCTTATTCTTATGTTTCTTCTTCTTGTTCTGGTTCTTCTAGTTTCTAGTTCTTGTTGTAGTTCTACATCACCTTCATTTTCTTCATCTTTCTGTTTCTTCTGCATATTTTGCTTTTTTAATTACTACTTCTGCTTCTTCTGCTTCTTCCTGAGCTTCATCTACTGTTATTTCTGGGTTTGCTGCTTAACTTCTACTCTTTCGCTTTTTTTGCTTATTCCTCTATTATTTCAGCTTTTTCGGCTGATTCTTTGGTTTTTTCTGTTTTTCCTCTTATTCTTCTGTTTCCTATTCTTGCTCTTGTATTTCTTCTAGTACTCCTATTTCTTTTTGTAGTTCTACATCTCCTTCTTCTTCTTCTTCATCTTCTTCCATTTCTTCTGGCATTTTTGCTTTTTCAATTACTTCCTCTTCTGTTTCTTCTGCTTCTTCTTCATGTTATTCTGTTATTTCTGTTTTCTCGGCTTATTTTTCTGTTATTTCTGCTTTTTCCTCTTATTCTTCCGTTTTTTCTTCTTGTGCTTCTAATTCTTCTTGTTCTTCTTGTTGTTCTAAATCTCCTTCTTCTTCATCTTCTTCTGTTTCTTCTGCTTTTTTGCTTTTTCAATTCAATCTTCTTCTGATTCTTCTGCTTCTTCTTCAGCTTTTTACTTCTGTTATTTCTGCTTTTTCAGCTTATTCTTCTGCTATTGATGGTTTTTCAGCTTATTTTTCTGTTATTTCTGCTTTTTCGGCTTATTCTTTTGTTATTTCTGCTGTTTCCTCTTCGTCTTCTGTTTATTCTCGTGTTCTTCTAGTTCTTCTTGTTCTTCTTGTTGTTCTACATCTCCTTCTTCTTTTTTCATCATCTTCTGTTTCTTCTGCATATTTTGCCTTTTCAATTGCTTCTTCTGCTTCCTCTGCTTTTTCCTCTGCTTAATCTACAGTTATTTCTGGGTTTTCGGCTTATTCTTCTACTAATTCGCTTTTTCGGCTTATTCTTCTCTTATTTGTGACTTTTCGGCTTATTCTTTTGTGATTTCTGCTTTTTCCTCTTATTCTTCTGTTTCCTCTTCTTGTTCTTCCGTTTTCTAGTTCTTTCTCTTGTAGTTCTACATCTCCTTCTTCTTCTTCATCTTCTGTTTCTTCTGCATTTTTTGCTTTTTCAATTACCTCTTCTTCTACTGCTTCTTCTCCGTCTTCTAGGGCTTATTCTTCTGTTTTCCTGCTTTCTCCTCTTCTTCTTCTGTTTCCTCTTCTTGTTCTTGTTTTTCTTCTAGTTCTTCTATGTCTTGTTGTAGTTCCACATCTCCTTCTCCTTCTTCATCGTCTGTTTCTTCTGCATTTTCTGCTTTTTCAATTACCTCCTCTTCTTCTGCCTCTTCTTCAGCTTATTCTACTGTTTTTTCTGCTTTTTCGTCTTATTCTTCTGTTTCCTCTTCTTGTTCTTCCTTTTTTCTTGTTCTTTCTCTTCTTGTAGTTCTACATCTCCTTCTTCATACTCTTCTATATCTTCTGATTTTTTGGCTTTTTGAATTACTTCTTCTATTACTTCTGCTTCTTCTTCAGGTTATTCTTTTGTTATTTCTGCTTTTTCGGCTTATTCTTCTGTTATATATGCTTTTTCGGCTTATTCTTCTGTTATCTACTTTTTCCTCTTATTCTTATGTTTCTTCTTCTTGTTCTGGTTCTTCTAGTTTCTAGTTCTTGTTGTAGTTCTACATCACCTTCATTTTCTTCATCTTTCTGTTTCTTCTGCATATTTTGCTTTTTTAATTACTACTTCTTCTGGTTCTTCTGCTTCTTCCTGAGCTTCATCTACTGTTATTTCTGGGTTTGCTGCTTAACTTCTACTCTTTCGCTTTTTCTGCTTATTCCTCTATTATTTCAGCTTTTTCGGCTGATTCTTTGGTTTTTTTCTGTTTTTCCTCTTATTCTTCTGTTTCTTATTCTTGCTCTTGTATTTCTTCTAGTACTCCTATTTCTTTTTGTAGTTCTACATCTCCTTCTTCTTCTTCATCTTCTTCCGTTTCTTCTGGCATTTTTGCTTTTTCAATTACTTCCTCTTCTGTTTCTTCTGCTTCTTCTTCATGTTATTCTTTTATTTCTGCTTTCTCGGCTTATTTTTCTGTTATTTCTGCTTTTTCCTCTTATTCTTCCGTTTTTTCTTCTTGTGCTTCTAATTCTTCTTGTTCTTCTTGTAGTTCTAAATCTCCTTCTTCTTCATCTTCTTCTGTTTCTTCTGCTTTTTTGCTTTTTCAATTCCATCTTCTTCTGCTTCTTCTGCTTCTTCTTCAGCTTTTTACTTCTGTTATTTCTGCTTTTTCAGCTTATTCTTCTGCTATTGATGGTTTTTCAGCTTATTTTTCTGTTATTTCTGCTTTTTCGGCTTATTCTTTTGTTATTTCTGCTGTTTCCTCTTCGTCTTCTGTTTATTCTCGTGTTCTTCTAGTTCTTCTTGTTCTTCTTGTTGTTCTACATCTCCTTCTTCTTTTTTCATCATCTTCTGTTTCTTCTGCATATTTTGCCTTTTCAATTGCTTCTTCTGCTTCCTCTGCTTTTTCCTCTGCTTAATCTACAGTTATTTCTGGGTTTTCGGCTTATTCTTCTACTAATTCGCTTTTTCGGCTTATTCTTCTCTTATTTGTGACTTTTCGGCTTATTCTTTTGTGATTTCTGCTTTTTCCTCTTATTCTTCTGTTTCCTCTTCTTGTTCTTCCGTTTTCTAGTTCTTTCTCTTGTAGTTCTACATCTCCTTCTTCTTCTTCATCTTCTGTTTCTTATGCATTTTTTGCTTTTTCAATTACCTCTTCTTCTACTGCTTCTTCTCCGTCTTCTAGGGCTTATTCTTCTGTTTTCCTGCTTTCTCCTCTTCTTCTGTTTCCTCTTCTTGTTCTTGTTTTTCTTCTAGTTCTTCTATTTCTTGTTGTAGTTCCACATCTCCTAATCCTTTTTCATCGTCTGTTTCTTCTGCATTTTCTGCTTTTTCAATTACCTCTTCTTCTCCTGCCTCTTCTTCAGCTTATTCTACTGTTTTTTCTGCTTTTTCGTCTTATTCTTCTGTTTCCTCTTCTTGTTCTTCCTTTTTTCTTGTTCTTTCTCTTCTTGTAGTTCTACATCTCCTTCTTCATACTCTTCTATATATTCTGATTTTTTGGCTTTTTGAATTACTTCTTCTATTACTTCTGCTTCTTCTTCAGGTTATTCTTTTGTTATTTCTGCTTTTTCGGCTTATTCTTCTGTTATATATGCTTTTTCGGCTTATTCTTCTGTTATCTACTTTTTCCTCTTATTCTTATGTTTCTTCTTCTTGTTCTGGTTCTTCTAGTTTCTAGTTCTTGTTGTAGTTCTACATCACCTTCATTTTCTTCATCTTTCTGTTTCTTCTGCATATTTTGCTTTTTTAATTACTACTTCTTCTGCTTCTTCTGCTTCTTCCTGAGCTTCATCTACTGTTATTTCTGGGTTTGCTGCTTAACTTCTACTCTTTCGCTTTTTCTGCTTATTCCTCTATTATTTCAGCTTTTTCGGCTGATTCTTTGGTTTTTTCTGTTTTTCCTCTTATTCTTCTGTTTCCTATTCTTGCTCTTGTATTTCTTCTAGTACTCCTATTTCTTTTTGTAGTTCTACATCTCCTTCTTCTTCTTCATCTTCTTCCATTTCTTCTGGCATTTTTGCTTTTTCAATTACTTCCTCTTCTGTTTCTTCTGCTTCTTCTTCATGTTATTCTGTTATTTCTGCTCTTTCGGCTTATTTTTCTGTTATTTCTGCTTTTTCCTCTTATTCTTCCGTTTTTTCTTCTTGTGCTTCTAATTCTTCTTGTTCTTCTTGTTGTTCTAAATCTCCTTCTTCTTCATCTTCTTCTGTTTCTTCTGCTTTTTTGCTTTTTCAATTCCATCTTCTTCTGCTTCTTCTGCTTCTTCTTCAGCTTTTTACTTCTGTTATTTCTGCTTTTTCAGCTTATTCTTCTGCTATTGATGGTTTTTCAGCTTATTTTTCTGTTATTTCTGCTTTTTCGGCTTATTCTTTTGTTATTTCTGCTGTTTCCTCTTAGTCTTCTGTTTATTCTTGTGTTCTTCTAGTTCTTCTTGTTCTTCTTGTAGTTCTACATCTCCTTCTTCTTTTTTCATCATCTTCTGTTTCTTCTGCATATTTTGCCTTTTCAATTGCTTCTTCTGCTTCCTCTGCTTTTTCCTCTGCTTAATCTACAGTTATTTCTGGGTTTTCGGCTTATTCTTCTACTAATTCGCTTTTTCGGCTTATTCTTCTCTTATTTGTGACTTTTCGGCTTATTCTTTTGTGATTTCTGCTTTTTCCTCTTATTCTTCTGTTTCCTCTTCTTGTTCTTCCGTTTTCTAGTTCTTTCTCTTGTAGTTCTACATCTCCTTCTTCTTCTTCATCTTCTGTTTCTTCTGCATTTTTTGCTTTTTCAATTACCTCTTCTTCTACTGCTTCTTCTCCGTCTTCTAGGGCTTATTCTTCTGTTTTCCTGCTTTCTCCTCTTCTTCTTCTGTTTCCTCTTCTTGTTCTTGTTTTTCTTCTAGTTCTTCTATGTCTTGTTGTAGTTCCACATCTCCTTCTCCTTCTTCATCGTCTGTTTCTTCTGCATTTTCTGCTTTTTCAATTACCTCCTCTTCTTCTGCCTCTTCTTCAGCTTATTCTACTATTTTTTCTGCTTTTTCGTCTTATTCTTCTGTTTCCTCTTCTTGTTCTTCCTTTTTTCTTGTTCTTTTCTTCTTGTAGTTCTACATCTCCTTCTTCATACTCTTCTATATATTCTGATTTTTTGGCTTTTTGAATTACTTCTATTACTTCTGCTTCTTCTTCAGGTTATTCTTTTGTTATTTCTGCTTTTTCGGCTTATTCTTCTGTTATATATGCTTTTTCGGCTTATTCTTCTGTTATCTACTTTTTCCTCTTATTCTTATGTTTCTTCTTCTTGTTCTGGTTCTTCTAGTTTCTAGTTCTTGTTTAGTTCTACATCACCTTCATTTTCTTCATCTTTCTGTTTCTTCTGCATATTTTGCTTTTTTAATTACTACTTCTTCTGCTTCTTCTGCTTCTTCCTGAGCTTCATCTACTGTTATTTCTGGGTTTGCAGCTTAACTTCTACTCTTTCGCTTTTTCTGCTTATTCCTCTATTATTTCAGCTTTTTCGGCTGATTCTTTGGTTTTTTTCTGTTTTTCCTCTTATTCTTCTGTTTTTTCTTCTTGTGCTTCTAATTCTTCTTGTTCTTCTTGTAGTTCTAAATCTCCTTCTTCTTCATCTTCTTCTGTTTCTTCTGCTTTTTTGCTTTTTCAATTCCATCTTCTTCTGCTTCTTCTGCTTCTTCTTCCGCTTTTTACTTCTGTTATTTCTGCTTTTTCAGCTTATTCTTCTGCTATTGATGGTTTTTCAGCTTATTTTTCTGTTATTTCTGCTTTTTCGGCTTATTCTTTTGTTATTTCTGCTGTTTCCTCTTAGTCTTCTGTTTATTCTTGTGTTCTTCTAGTTCTTCTTGTTCTTCTTGTAGTTGTACATCTCCTTCTTCTTTTTTCATCATCTTCTGTTTCTTCTGCATATTTTGCCTTTTCAATTGCTTCTTCTGCTTCCTCTGCTTTTTCCTCTGCTTAATCTACAGTTATTTCTGGGTTTTCGGCTTATTCTTCTACTAATTCGCTTTTTCGGCTTATTCTTCTCTTATTTGTGACTTTTCGGCTTATTCTTTTGTGATTTCTGCTTTTTTCTCTTATTCTTCTGTTTTCTCTTCTTGTTCTTCCGTTTTCTAGTTCTTTCTCTTGTAGTTCTACATCTCCTTCTTCTTCTTCATCTTCTGTGTCTTCTGCATTTTTTGCTTTTTCAATTACCTCTTCTTCTACTGCTTCTTCTCCGTCTTCTAGGGCTTATTCTTCTGTTTTCCTGCTTTCTCCTCTTCTTCTTCTGTTTCCTCTTCTTGTTCTTGTTTTTCTTCTAGTTCTTCTATGTCTTGTTGTAGTTCCACATCTCCTTCTCCTTCTTCATCGTCTGTTTCTTCTGCATTTTCTGCTTTTTCAATTACCTCCTCTTCTTCTGCCTCTTCTTCAGCTTATTCTACTGTTTTTTTCTGCTTTTTCGTCTTATTCTTCTGTTTCCTCTTCTTGTTCTTCCTTTTTTCTTTTTCTTTCTCTTCTTGTAGTTCTACATCTCCTTCTTCATACTCTTCTATATATTCTGATTTTTTGGCTATTTGAATTACTTCTTCTATTACTTCTGCTTCTTCTTCAGGTTATTCTTTTGTTATTTCTGCTTTATCGGCTTATTCTTCTGTTATATATGCTTTTTCGGCTTATTCTTCTGTTATATACTTTTTCCTCTTATTCTTATGTTTCTTCTTCTTGTTCTGGTTCTTCTAGTTTCTAGTTCTTGTTGTAGTTCTACATCACCTTCATTTTCTTCATCTTTCTGTTTCTTCTGCATATTTTGCTTTTTTAATTACTACTTCTTCTGCTTCTGCTGCTTCTTCCTGAGCTTCATCTACTGTTATTTCTGGGTTTGCTGCTTAACTTCTACTCTTTCGCTTTTTCTGCTTATTCCTCTATTATTTCCGCTTTTTCGGCTGATTCTTTGGTTTTTTCTGTTTTTCCTCTTATTCTTCTGTTTCCTATTCTTGCTCTTGTATTTCTTCTAGTACTCCTATTTCTTTTTGTAGTTCTACATCTCCTTCTTCTTCTTCACCTTCTTCCATTTCTTCTGGCATTTTTGTTTTTCAATTACTTCCTCTTCTGTTTCTTCTGCTTCTTCTTCATGTTATTCTGTTATTTCTGCTCTTTCGGCATATTTTTCTAATATTTCTGCTTTTTCCTCTTATTCTTCCATTTTTTCTTCTTGTGCTTCTAATTCTTCTTGTTCTTCTTGTTGTTCTAAATCTCCTTCTTCTTCATCTTCTTCTCTTTCTTCTGCTTTTTTGCTTTTTCAATTCCATCTTCTTCTGCTTCTTCTGCTTCTTCTTCAGCTTTTTACTTCTGTTATTTCTGCTTTTTCAGCTTATTCTTCTGCTATTGATGGTTTTTCAGCTTATTTTTCTGTTATTTCTGCTTTTTCGGCTTATTCTTTTGTTATTTCTGCTGTTTCCTCTTAGTCTTCTGTTTATTCTTGTGTTCTTCTAGTTCTTCTTGTTCTTCTTGTTGTTCTACATCTCCTTCTTCTTTTTTCATCATCTTCTGTTTCTTCTGCATATTTTGCCTTTTCAATTGCTTCTTCTGCTTCCTCTGCTTTTTCCTCTGCTTAATCTACAGTTATTTCTGGGTTTTCGGCTTATTTTCTACTAATTCGCTTTTTCGGCTTATTCTTCTCTTATTTGTGACTTTTCGGCTTATTCTTTTGTGATTTCTGCTTTTTCCTCTTATTCTTCTGTTTCCTCTTCTTGTTCTTTCTTTTTCTAGTTCTTTCTCTTGCAGTTCTACATCTCCTTCTTCTTCTTCATCTTCTGTTTCTTCTGCATTTTTTGCTTTTTCAATTACCTCTTCTTCTACTGCTTCTTCTCCGTCTTCTAGGGCTTATTCTTCTGTTTTCCTGCTTTCTCCTCTTCTTCTTCTGTTTCCTCTTCTTGTTCTTGTTTTTCTTCTAGTTCTTCTATGTCTTGTTGTAGTTCCTCATCTCCTAATCCTTTTTCATCGTCTGTTTCTTCTGCATTTTCTGCTTTTTCAATTACCTCCTCTTCTTCTGCCTCTTCTTCAGCTTATTCTACTGTTTTTTCTGCTTTTTCGTCTTATTCTTCTGTTTACTCTTCTTGTTGTTTGTTTTTTCTTGTTCTTTCTCTTCTTGTAGTTCTACATCTCCTTCTTCATACTCTTCTATATATTCTGATTTTTTGGCTTTTTGAATTACTTCTTCTATTACTTCTGCTTCTTCTTCAGGTTATTCTTTTGTTATTTCTGCTTTGTCGGCTTATTCTTCTGTTATATATGCTTTTTCGGCTTATTCTTCTGTTATCTACTTTTTCCTCTTATTCTTATGTTTCTTCTTCTTGTTCTGGTTCTTCTAGTTTCTAGTTCTTGTTGTAGTTCTACATCACCTTCATTTTCTTCATCTTTCTGTTTCTCTGCATATTTTGCTTTTTTAATTACTACTTCTTCTGCTTCTTCTGCTTCTTCCTGAGCTTCATCTACTGTTATTTCTGGGTTTGCTGCTTAACTTCTACTCTTTCGCTTTTTCTGCTTATTCCTCTATTATTTCAGCTTTTTCGGCTGATTCTTTGGTTTTTTCTGTTTTTCCTCTTATTCTTCTGTTTCCTATTCTTGCTCTTGTATTTCTTCTAGTACTCCTATTTCTTTTTGTAGTTCTACATCTCCTTCTTCTTCTTCATCTTCTTCCATTTCTTCTGGCATTTTTGTTTTTCAATTACTTCCTCTTCTGTTTCTTCTGCTTCTTCTTCATGTTATTCTGTTATTTCTGCTCTTTCGGCATATTTTTCTAATATTTCTGCTTTTTCCTCTTATTCTTAAGTTTTTTCTTCTTGTGCTTCTAATTCTTCTTGTTCTTCTTGTTGTTCTAAATCTCCTTCTTCTTCATCTTCTTCTCTTTCTTCTGCTTTTTTGCTTTTTCAATTCCATCTTCTTCTGCTTCTTCTGCTTCTTCTTCAGCTTTTTACTTCTGTTATTTCTGCTTTTTCAGTTTATTCTTCTGCTATTGATGGTTTTTCAGCTTATTTTTCTGTTATTTCTGCTTTTTCGGCTTATTCTTTTGTTATTTCTGCTGTTTCCTCTTAGTCTTCTGTTTATTCTTGTGTTCTTCTAGTTCTTCTTGTTCTTCTTGTTGTTCTACATCTCCTTCTTCTTTTTTCATCATCTTCTGTTTCTTCTGCATATTTTGCCTTTTCAATTGCTTCTTCTGCTTCCTCTGCTTTTTCCTCTGCTTAATCTACAGTTATTTCGGGTTTTCGGCTTATTCTTCTACTAATTCGCTTTTTCGGCTTATTCTTCTCTTATTTGTGACTTTTCGGCTTATTCTTTTGTGATTTCTGCTTTTTCCTCTTATTCTTCTGTTTCCTCTTCTTGTTCTTTCGTTTTCTAGTTCTTTCTCTTGTAGTTCTACATCTCCTTCTTCTTCTTCATCTTCTGTTTCTTCTGCATTTTTTGCTTTTTCAATTACCTCTTCTTCTACAGTTTCTTCTCCGTCTTCTAGGGCTTATTCTTCTGTTTTCCTGCTTTCTCCTCTTCTTCTTCTGTTTCCTCTTCTTGTTCTTGTTTTTCTTCTAGTTCTTCTATGTCTTGTTGTAGTTCCACATCTCCTAATCCTTCTTCATCGTCTGTTTCTTCTGCATTTTCTGCTTTTTCAATTACCTCCTCTTCTTCTGCCTCTTCTTCAGCTTATTCTACTGTTTTTTCTGCTTTTTCGTCTTATTTTTCTGTTTACTCTTCTTGTTCTTCGTTTTTTCTTGTTCTTTCTCTTCTTGTAGTTCTACATCTCCTTCTTCATACCACTCTATATATTCTGATTTTTTGGCTTTTTGAATTACTTCTTCTATTACTTCTGCTTCTTCTTCAGGTTATTCTTTTGTTATTTCTGCTTTATCGGCTTATTCTTCTGTTATATATGCTTTTTCGGCTTATTCTTCTGTTATCTACTTTTTCCTCTTATTCTTATGTTTCTTCTTCTTGTTCTGGTTCTTCTAGTTTCTAGTTCTTGTTGTAGTTCTACATCACCTTCATTTTCTTCATCTTTCTGTTTCTTCTGCATATTTTGCTTTTTTAATTACTACTTCTTCTGCTTCTTCTGCTTCTTCCTGAGCTTCATCTACTGTTATTTCTGGGTTTGCTGCTAAACTTCTACTCTTTCGCTTTTTCTGCTTATTCCTCTATTAATTCAGCTTTTTCGGTTGATTCTTTGGTTTTTTCTGTTTTTCCTCTTATTCTTCTGTTTCCTATTCTTGCTCTTGTATTTCTTCTAGTACTCCTATTTCTTTTTGTAGTTCTACATCTCCTTCTTCTTCTTCATCTTCTTCCATTTCTTCTGGCATTTTTGCTTTTTCAATTACTTCCTCTTCTGTTTCTTCTGCTTCTTCTTCATGTTATTCTGTTATTTCTGCTCTTTCGGCATATTTTTCTGTTATTTCTGCTTTTTCCTCTTATTCTTCCGTTTTTTCTTCTTGTGCTTCTAATTCTACTTGTTCTTCTTATTGTTGTAAATCTCCTTCTTCTTCATCTTCTTCTGTTTCTTCTGCTTTTTTGCTTTTTCAATTCCATCTTCTTCTGCTTCTTCTGCTTCTTCTTCAGCTTTTTACTTCTGTTATTTCTGCTTTTTCAGCTTATTCTTCTGCTATTGATGGTTTTTCAGCTTATTTTTCTGTTATTTCTGCTTTTTCGGCTTATTCTTTTGTTATTTCTGCTGTTTCCTCTTAGTCTTCTGTTTATTCTTGTGTTCTTCTAGTTCTTGTTCTTCTTGTAGTTCTACATCTCCTTCTTCTTTTTTCATCATCTTCTGTTTCTTCTGCATATTTTGCCTTTTCAATTGCTTCTTCTGCTTCCTCTGCTTTTTCCTCTGCTTAATCTACAGTTATTTCTGGGTTTTCGGCTTATTCTTCTACTAATTCGCTTTTTCGGCTTATTCTTCACTTATTTGTGACTTTTCGGCTTATTCTTTTGTGATTTCTGCTTTTTCCTCTTATTCTTCTGTTTCCTCTTCTTGTTCTTCCGTTTTCTAGTTCTTTCTCTTGTAGTTCTACATCTCCTTCTTCTTCTTCATCTTCTGTTTCTTCTGCATTTTTTGCTTTTTCAATTACCTCTTCTTCTACTGCTTCTTCTCCGTCTTCTAGGGCTTATTCTTCTGTTTTCCTGCTTTCTCCTCTTCTTCTTCTGTTTCCTCTTCTTGTTCTTGTTTTTCTTCTAGTTCTTCTATTTCTTGTTCTACTTCCACATCTCCTAATCCTTTTTCATCGTCTGTTTCTTCTGCATTTTCTGCTTTTTCAATTACCTCCTCTTCTTCTGCCTCTTCTTCAGCTTATTCTACTGTTTTTTCTGCTTTTTCGTCTTATTCTTCTGTTTCCTCTTCTTGTTCTTCCTTTTTTCTAGTTCTTTCTCTTCTTGTAGTTCTACATCTCCTTCTTCCTACTCTTCTATATATTCTGATTTTTTGGCTTTTGAATTACTTCTTCTATTACTTCTGCTTCTTCTTCAGGTTATTCTTTTGTTATTTCTGCTTTTTCGGCTTATTCTTCTGTTATATATGCTTTTTCGGCTTATTCTTCTGTTATCTACTTTTTCCTCTTATTCTTATGTTTCTTCTTCTTGTTCTGATTCTTCTAGTTTCTAGTTCTTGTTGTAGTTCTACATCACCTTCATTTTCTTCATCTTTCTGTTTCTTCTGCATATTTTGCTTTTTTAATTACTACTTCTTCTGCTTCTTCTGCTTCTTCCTGAGCTTCATCTACTGTTATTTCTGGGTTTGCTGCTTAACTTCTACTCTTTCGCTTTTTCTGCTTATTCCTCTATTATTTCAGCTTTTTCGGCTGATTCTTTGGTTTTTTCTGTTTTTCCTCTTATTCTTCTGTTTCCTATTCTTGCTCTTGTATTTCTTCTAGTACTCCTATTTCTTTTTGTAGTTCTACATCTCCTTCTTCTTCTTCATCTTCTTCCATTTCTTCTGGCATTTTTGCTTTTTCAATTACTTCCTCTTCTGTTTCTTCTGCTTCTTCTTCATGTTTTTCTGTTATTTCTGCTCTTTCGGCTTATTTTTCTGTTATTTCTGCTTTTTCCTCTTATTCTTCCGTTTTTTCTTCTTGTGCTTCTAATTCTTCTTGTTCTTCTTGTTGTTCTAAATCTCCTTCTTCTTCATCTTCTTCTGTTTCTTCTGCTTTTTTGCTTTTTCAATTCCATCTTCTTCTGCTTCTTCTGCTTCTTCTTCAGCTTTTTACTTCTGTTATTTCTGCTTTTTCAGCTTATTCTTCTGCTATTGATGGTTTTTCAGCTAATTTTTCTGTTATTTCTGCTTTTTCGGCTTATTCTTTTGTTATTTCTGCTGTTTCCTCTTAGTCTTCTGTTTATTCTTGTGTTCTTCTAGTTCTTGTTCTTCTTGTAGTTCTACATCTCCTTCTTCTTTTTTCATCATCTTCTGTTTCTTCTGCATATTTTGCCTTTTCAATTGCTTCTTCTGCTTCCTCTGCTTTTTCCTCTGCTTAATCTACAGTTATTTCTGGGTTTTCGGCTTATTCTTCTACTAATTCGCTTTTTCGGCTTATTCATCCCTTATTTGTGACTTTTCGGCTTATTCTTTTGCGATTTCTGCTTTTTCCTCTTATTCTTCTGTTTCCTCTTCTTGTTCTTCCGTTTTCTAGTTCTTTCTCTTCTACTTCTACATCTCCTTCTTCTTCTTCATCTTCTGCTTCTTCTGCATTTTTTGCTTTTTCAATTACCTCTTCTTCTACTGCTTCTTCTCCGTCTTCTAGGGCTTATTCTTCTGTTTTCCTGCTTTCTCCTCTTCTTCTTCTGTTTCCTCTTCTTGTTCTTGTTTTTCTTCTAGTTCTTCTATGTCTTGTTGTAGTTCCACATCTCCTTCTCCTTCTTCATCGTCTGTTTCTTCTGCTTTTTCTGCTTTTTCAATTACCTCCTCTTCTTCTGCCTCTTCTTCAGCTTATTCTACTGTTTGTTCTGCTTTTTCGTCTTATTCTTCTGTTTCCTCTTCTTGTTCTTCCTTTTTTCTTGTTCTTTCTCTTCTTGTAGTTCTACATCTCCTTCTTCATACTCTTCTATATCTTCTGATTTTTTGGCTTTTTGAATTACTTCTTCTATTACTTCTGCTTCTTCTTCAGGTTATTCTTTTGTTATTTCTGCTTTGTCGGCTTATTCTTCTGTTATATATGCTTTTTCGGCTTATTCTTCTGTTATCTACTTTTTCCTCTTATTCTTATGTTTCTTCTTCTTGTTCTGGTTCTTCTAGTTTCTAGTTCTTGTTGTAGTTCTACATCACCTTCATTTTCTTCATCTTTCTGTTTCTTCTGCATATTTTGCTTTTTTAATTACTACTTCTTCTGCTTCTTCTGCTTCTTCCTGAGCTTCATCTACTGTTATTTCTGGGTTTGCTGCTTAACTTCTACTCTTTCGCTTTTTCTGCTTATTCCTCTATTATTTCAGCTTTTTCGGCTGATTCTTTGGTTTTTTCTGTTTTTCCTCTTATTCTTCTGTTTCCTATTCTTGCTCTTGTATTTCTTCTAGTACTGCTATTTCTTTTTGTAGTTCTACATCTCCTTCTTCTTCTTCATCTTCTTCCATTTCTTCTGGCCTTTTTGCTTTTTCAATTACTTCCTCTTCTGTTTCTTCTGCTTCTTCTTCATGTTATTCTGTTATTTCTGCTTTCTCGGCTTATTTTTCTGTTATTTCTGCTTTTTCCTCTTATTCTTCCGTTTTTTCTTCTTGTGCTTCTAATACTTCTTGTTCTTCTTGTAGTTCTAAATCTCCTTCTTCTTCATCTTCTTCTGTTTCTTCTGCTTTTTTGCTTTTTCAATAACATCTTCTTCTGCTTCTTCTGCTTCTTCTTCAGCTTTTTACTTCTGTTATTTCTGCTTTTTCAGCTTATTCTTCTGCTATTGATGGTTTTTCAGCTTATTTTTCTGTTATTTCTGCTTTTTCGGCTTATTCTTTTGTTATTTCTGCTGTTTCCTCTTAGTCTTCTGTTTATTCTTGTGTTCTTCTAGTTCTTCTTGTTCTTCTAGTAGTTCTACATCTCCTTCTTCTTTTTTCATCATCTTCTGTTTCTTCTGCATATTTTGCCTTTTCAATTGCTTCTTCTGCTTCCTCTGCTTTTTCCTCTGCTTAATCTGCAGTTATTTCTGGGTTTTCGGCTTATTCTTCTACTCATTCGCTTTTTCGGCTTATTCTTCTCTTAATGTGACTTTTCGGCTTATTCTTTTGTGATTTCTGCTTTTTCCTCTTATTCTTCTGTTTCCTCTTCTTGTTCTTCCGTTTTCTAGTTCTTTCTCTTGTAGTTCTACATCTCCTTCTTCTTCTTCATCTTCTGTTTCTTCTGCATTTTTTGCTTTTTCAATTACCTCTTCTTCTACTGCTTCTTCTCCGTCTTCTAGGGCTTATTCTTCTGTTTTCCTGC
This sequence comes from Talpa europaea, assembly GCF_964194135.1. NCBI lineage: Eukaryota > Metazoa > Chordata > Mammalia > Eulipotyphla > Talpidae > Talpa > Talpa europaea. Next base: position 71,406 of record NW_028167969.1, read on the forward strand.
TTTCTCCTCTTCTTCTTCTGTTTCCTCTTCTTGTTCTTGTTTTTCTTCTAGTTCTTCTATGTCTTGTTGTAGTTCCACATCTCCTAATCCTTCTTCATCGTCTGTTTCTTCTGCATTTTCTGCTTATTCAATTACCTCCTCTTCTTCAGCCTCTTTTTCAGCTTATTCTACTGTTTTTTCTGCTTTTTCGTCTTATTCTTCTGTTTCCTCTTCTTGTTCTTCCTTTTTTTTGTTCTTTCTCTTCTTGTAGTTCTACAACTCCTTCTTCATACTCTTCTATATATTCTGATTTTTTGGCTTTTTGAATTACTTCTTCTATTACTTCTGCTTCTTCTTCAGGTTATTCTTTTGTTATTTCTGCTTTTTCGGCTTATTCTTCTGTTATATATTCTTTTTCGGCTTATTCTTTTGTTATCTACTTTTTCCTCTTATTCTTATGTTTCTTCTTCTTGTTCTGGTTCTTCTAGTTTCTAGTTCTTGTTGTAGTTCTACATCACCTTCATTTTCTTCATCTTTCTGTTTCTTCTGCATATTTTGCTTTTTTAATTACTACTTCTTCTGCTTTTTCTGCTTCTTCCTGAGCTTCATCTACTGTTATTTCTGGGTTTGCTGCTTAACTTCTACTCTTTCGCTTTTTCTGCTTATTCCTCTATTATTTCAGCTTTTTCTTCTGATTCTTTGGTTTTTTCTGTTTTTCCTCTTATTCTTCTGTTTCCTATTCTTGCTCTTGTATTTCTTCTAGTACTCCTATTTCTTTTTGTAGTTCTACATCTCCTTCTTCTTCTTCATCTTCTTCCGTTTCTTCTGGCATTTTTGCTTTTTCAATTACTTCCTCTTCTGTTTCTTTTGCTTCTTCTTCATGTTATTCTGTTATTTCTGCTTTCTCGGCTTATTTTTCTGTTATTTCTGCTTTTTCCTCTTATTCTTCCGTTTTTTCTTCTTGTGCTTCTAATACTTCTTGTTCTTCTTGTAGTTCTAAATCTCCTTCTTCTTCATCTTCTTCTGTTTCTTCTGCTTTTTTGCTTTTTCAATTCCATCTTCTTCTGCTTCTTCTGCTTCTTCTTCAGCTTTTTACTTCTGTTATTTCTGCTTTTTCAGCTTATTCTTCTGCTATTGATGGATTTTCAGCTTATTTTTCTGTTATTTCTGCTTTTTCGGCTTATTCTTTTGTTATTTCTGCTGTTTCCTCTTAGTCTTCTGTTTATTCTTGTGTTCTTCTACTTCTTCTTGTTCTTCTTGTAGTTCTACATCTCCTTCTTCTTTTTTCATCATCTTCTGTTTCTTCTGCATATTTTGCCTTTTCAATTGCTTCTTCTGCTTCCTCTGCTTTTTCCTCTGCTTAATCTACAGTTATTTCTGGGTTTTCGGCTTATTCTTCTACTAATTCGCTTTTTCGGCTTATTCTTCTCTTATTTGTGACTTTTCGGCTTATTCTTTTGTGATTTCTGCTTTTTCCTCTTATTCTTCTCTTTCCTCTTCTTGTTCTTCCGTTTTTTAGTTCTTTCTCTTGTAGTTCTACATCTCCTTCTTCTTCTTCATCTTCTGTTTCTTCTGCATTTTTTGCTTTTTCAATTACATCTTCTTCTACTGCTTCTTCTCCGTCTTCTAGGGCTTATTCTTCTGTTTTCCTGCTTTCACCTCTTCTTCTTCTGTTTCCTCTTCTTGTTCTTGTTTTTCTTCTAGTTCTTCTATTTCTTGTTGTAGTTCCACATCTCCTAATCCTTCTTCATCGTCTGTTTCTTCTGCATTTTCTTCTTTTTCAATTACCTCCTCTTCTTCTGCCTCTTCTTCAGCTTATTCTACTGTTTTTTCTGCTTTTTCGTCTTATTCTTCTGTTTCCTCTTCTTGTTCTTCCTTTTTTCTTGTTCTTTCTCTTCTTGTAGTTCTACATCTCCTTCTTCATACTCTTCTATATATTCTGATTTTTTGGCTTTTTGAATTACTTCTTCTATTACTTCTGCTTCTTCTTCAGTTTATTCTTTTGTTATTTCTGCTTTTTCGGCTTATTCTTCTGTTATATATGCTTTTTCCTCTTATTCTTTTGTTATCTACTTTTTCCTCTTATTCTTATGTTTCTTCTTCTTGTTCTGGTTCTTCTTGTTTCTACTTCTTGTTGTAGTTCTACATCACCTTCATTTTCTTCATCTTTCTGTTTCTTCTGCATATTTTGCTTTTTTAATTACTACTTCTTCTGCTTATTCTGCTTCTTCCTGAGCTTCATCTACTGTTATTTCTGGGTTTGCTGCTTAACTTCTACTCTTTCGCTTTTTCTGCTTATTCCTCTATTATTTCAGCTTTTTCGGCTGATTCTTTGGTTTTTTCTGTTTTTCCTCTTATTCTTCTGTTTCCTATTCTTGCTCTTGTATTTCTTCTAGTACTCCTATTTCTTTTTGTAGTTCTACATCTCCTTCTTCTTCTTCATCTTCTTCCGTTTCTTCTGGCATTTTTGCTTTTTAAATTACTTCCTCTTCTGTTTCTTCTGCTTCTTCTTCATGTTATTCTGTTATTTCTGCTTTCTCGGCTTATTTTTCTGTTATTTCTGCTTTTTCCTCTTATTCTTCCGTTTTTTCTTCTTGTGCTTCTAATTCTTCTTGTTCTTCTTGTAGTTCGAAATCTCCTTCTTCATCATCTTTTTCTGTTTCTCTGCTTTTTTGCTTTTTCAATTCCATCTTCTTCTGCTTCTTCTGCTTCTTCTTCAGCTTTTTACTTCTGTTATTTCTGCTTTTTCAGCTTATTCTTCTGCTATTGATGGATTTTCAGCTTATTTTTCTGTTATTTCTGCTTTTCGGCTTATTCTTTTGTTATTTCTGCTGTTTCCTCTTAGTCTTCTGTTTATTCTTGTGTTCTTCTAGTTCTTCTTGTCTTCTTGTAGTTCTACATCTCCTTCTTCTTTTTTCATCATCTTCTGTTTCTTCTGCATATTTTGCCTTATCAATTGCTTCTTCTGCTTCCTCTGCTTTTTCCTCTGCTTAATCTACAGTTATTTCTGGGTTTTCGGCTTACTCTTCTACTAATTCGCTTTTTCGGCTTATTCTTCTCTTATTTGTGACTTTTCGGCTTATTCTTTTGTGATTTCTGCTTTTTCCTCTTATTCTTCTGTTTCCTCTTCTTGTTCTTCCGTTTTCTAGTTCTTTCTCTTGTAGTTCTACATCTCCTTCTTCTTCTTCATCTTCTGTTTCTTCTGCCTTTTTTGCTTTTTCAATTACCTCTTCTTCTACTGCTTCTTCTCCGTCTTCTAGGGCTTATTCTTCTGTTTTCCTGCTTTCTCCTCTTCTTCTTCGGTTTCCTCTTCTTGTTCTTGTTTTTCTTCTACTTCTTCTATTTCTTGTTGTAGTTCCACATCTCCTTCTCCTTCTTCATCGTCTGTTTCTTCTGCATTTTCTGCTTTTTCAATTACCTCCTCTTCTTCTGCCTCTTCTTCAGCTTATTCTACTGTTTTTTCTGCTTTTTCGTCTTATTCTTCTGTTTCCTCTTCTTGTTCTTCCTTTTTTTTGTTCTTTCTCTTCTTGTAGTTCTACAACTCCTTCTTCATACTCTTCTATATATTCTGATTTTTTGGCTTTTTGAATTACTTCTTCTATTACTTCTGCTTCTTCTTCAGGTTATTCTTTTGTTATTTCTGCTTTTTCGGCTTATTCTTCTGTTATATATGCTTCTTCGGCTTATTCTTTTGTTATCTACTTTTTCCTCTTATTCTTATGTTTCTTCTTCTTGTTCTGGTTCTTCTAGTTTCTAGTTCTTGTTGTAGTTCTACATCACCTTCATTTTCTTCATCTTTCTGTTTGTTCTGCATATTTTGCTTTTTTAATTACTACTTCTTCTGCTTCTTCTGCTTCTTCCTGAGCTTCATCTACTGTTATTTCTGGGTTTGCTGCTTAACTTCTACTCTTTCGCTTTTTCTGCTTATTCCTCTATTATTTCAGCTTTTTCGGCTGATTCTTTGTTTTTTTCTGTTTTTCCTCTTATTCTTCTGTTTCCTATTCTTGCTCTTGTATTTCTTCTAGTACTCCTATTTCTTTTTGTAGTTCTACTTCTCCTTCTTCTTCTTCATCTTCTTCCGTTTCTTCTGGCATTTTTGCTTTTTCAATTACTTCCTCTTCTGTTTCTTCTGCTTCTTCTTCATGTTATTCTGTTATTTCTGCTTTCTCGGCTTATTTTTCTGTTATTTCTGCTTTTTCCTCTTATTCTTCCGTTTTTTCTTCTTGTGCTTCTAATTCTTCTTGTTCTTCTTGTAGTTCTAAATCTCCTTCTTCTTCATCTTCTTCTGTTTCTTCTGCTTTTTTGCTTTTTCAATTCCATCTTCTTCTGCTTCTTCTGCTTCGTCTTCAGCTTTTTACTACTGTTATTTCTGCTTTTTCAGCTTATTCTTCTGCTATTGATGGTTTTTCAGCTTATTTTTCTGTTATTTCTGCTTTTTCGGCTTATTCTTTTGTTATTTCTGCTGTTTCCTCTTAGTCTTCTGTTTATTCTTGTGTTCTTCTAGTTCTTCTTGTTCTTCTTGTAGTTCTACATCTCCTTCTTCTTTTTTCATCATCTTCTGTTTCTTCTGCATATTTTGCCTTTTCAATTGCTTCTTCTGCTTCCTCTGCTTTTTCCTCTGCTTAATCTACAGTTATTTCTGGGTTTTCGGCTTATTCTTCTACTAATTCGCTTTTTCGGCTTATTCTTCTCTTAATGTGACTTTTCGGCTTATTCTTTTGTGATTTCTGCTTTTTCCTCTTATTCTTCTGTTTCCTCTTCTTGTTCTTCCGTTTTCTAGTTCTTTCTCTTGTAGTTCTACATCTCCTTCTTCTTCTTCATCTTCTGTTTCTTCTGCATTTTTTGCTTTTTCAATTACCTCTTCTTCTACTGCTTCTTCTCCGTCTTCTAGGGCTTATTCTTCTGTTTTCCTGCTTTCTCCTCTTCTTCTTCTGTTTCCTCTTCTTGTTCTTGTTTTTCTTCTAGTTCTTCTATGTCTTGTTGTAGTTCCACATCTCCTAATCCTTCTTCATCGTCTGTTTCTTCTGCATTTTCTGCTTTTTCAATTACCTCCTCTTCTTCTGCCTCTTCTTCAGCTTATTCTACTGTTTTTTCTGCTTTTTCGTCTTATTCTTCTGTTTCCTCTTCTTGTTCTTCCTTTTTTCTTGTTCTTTCTCTTCTTGTAGTTCTACATCTCCTTCTTCATACTCTTCTATATATTCTGATTTTTTGGCTTTTTGAATTACTTCTTCTATTACTTCTGCTTCTTCTTCAGGTTATTCTTTTGTTATTTCTGCTTTGTCGGCTTATTCTTCTGTTATATATGCTTTTTCGGCTTATTCTTCTGTTATCTACTTTTTCCTCTTATTCTTATGTTTCTTCTTCTTGTTCTGGTTCTTCTAGTTTCTAGTTCTTGTTGTAGTTCTACATCACCTTCATTTTCTTCATCTTTCTGTTTCTTCTGCATATTTTGCTTTTTTAATTACTACTTCTTCTGCTTTTTCTGCTTCTTCCTGAGCTTCATCTACTGTTATTTCTGGGTTTGCTGCTTAACTTCTACTCTTTCGCTTTTTCTGCTTATTCCTCTATTATTTCAGCTTTTTCGGCTGATTCTTTGGTTTTTTCTGTTTTTCCTCTTATTCTTCTGTTTCCTATTCTTGCTCTTGTATTTCTTCTAGTACTCCTATTTCTTTTTGTAGTTCTACATCTCCTTCTTCTTCTTCATCTTCTTCCGTTTCTTCTGGCATTTTTGCTTTTTCAATTACTTCCTCTTCTGTTTCTTCTGCTTCTTCTTCATGTTATTCTGTTATTTCTGCTTTCTCGGCTTATTTTTCTGTTATTTCTGCTTTTTCCTCTTATTCTTCCGTTTTTTCTTCTTGTGCTTCTAATTCTTCTTGTTCTTCTTGTAGTTCGAAATCTCCTTCTTCTTCATCTTCTTCTGTTTCTTCTGCTTTTTTGCTTTTTCAATTCCATCTTCTTCTGCTTCTTCTGCTTCTTCTTCAGCTTTTTACTTCTGTTATTTCTGCTTTTTCAGCTTATTCTTCTGCTATTGATGGTTTTTCAGCTTATTTTTCTGTTATTTCTGCTTTTTCGGCTTATTCTTTTGTTATTTCTGCTGTTTCCTCTTAGTCTTCTGTTTATTCTTGTGTTCTTCTAGTTCTTCTTGTTCTTCTTGTAGTTCTACATCTCCTTCTTCTTTTTTCATCATCTTCTGTTTCTTCTGCATATTTTGCCTTTTCAATTGCTTCTTCTGCTTCCTCTGCTTTTTCCTCTGCTTAATCTACAGTTATTTCTGGGTTTTCGGCTTATTCTTCTACTAATTCGCTTTTTCGCTTATTCTTCTCTTAATGTGACTTTTCGGCTTATTCTTTTGTGATTTCTGCTTTTTCCTCTTATTCTTCTGTTTCCTCTTCTTGTTCTTCCGTTTTCTAGTTCTTTCTCTTGTAGTTCTACATCTCCTTCTTCTTCTTCATCTTCTGTTTCTTCTGCATTTTTTGCTTTTTCAATTACCTCTTCTTCTACTGCTTCTTCTCCGTCTTCTAGGGCTTATTCTTCTGTTTTCCTGCTTTCTCCTCTTCTTCTTCTGTTTCCTCTTCTTGTTCTTGTTTTTCTTCTAGTTCTTCTATTTCTTGTTGTAGTCCCACATCTCCTTCTCCTTCTTCATCGTCTGTTTCTTCTGCATTTTCTGCTTTTTCAATTACCTCCTCTTCTTCTGCCTCTTCTTCAGCTTATTCTACTGTTTTTTCTGCTTTTTCGTCTTATTCTTCTGTTTCCTCTTCTTGTTCTTCCTTTTTTTTGTTCTTTCTCTTCTTGTAGTTCTACAACTCCTTCTTCATACTCTTCTATATATTCTGATTTTTTGGCTTTTTGAATTACTTCTTCTATTACTTCTGCTTCTTCTTCAGGTTATTCTTTTGTTATTTCTGCTTTTTCGGCTTATTCTTCTGTTATATATTCTTTTTCGGCTTATTCTTTTGTTATCTACTTTTTCCTCTTATTCTTATGTTTCTTCTTCTTGTTCTGGTTCTTCTAGTTTCTAGTTCTTGTTGTAGTTCTACATCACCTTCATTTTCTTCATCTTTCTGTTTCTTCTGCATATTTTGCTTTTTTAATTACTACTTCTTCTGCTTTTTCTGCTTCTTCCTGAGCTTCATCTACTGTTGTTTCTGGGTTTGCTGCTTAACTTCTACTCTTTCGCTTTTTCTGCTTATTCCTCTATTATTTCAGCTTTTTCTTCTGATTCTTTGGTTTTTTCTGTTTTTCCTCTTATTCTTCTGTTTCCTATTCTTGCTCTTGTATTTCTTCTAGTACTCCTATTTCTTTTTGTAGTTCTACATCTCCTTCTTCTTCTTCATCTTCTTCCGTTTCTTCTGGCATTTTTGCTTTTTCAATTACTTCCTCTTCTGTTTCTTTTGCTTCTTCTTCATGTTATTCTGTTATTTCTGCTTTCTCGGCTTATTTTTCTGTTATTTCTGCTTTTTCCTCTTATTCTTCCGTTTTTTCTTCTTGTGCTTCTAATTCTTCTTGTTCTTCTTGTAGTTCTAAATCTCCTTCTTCATCTTCTTCTGTTTCTTCTGCTTTTTTGCTTTTTCAATTCCATCTTCTTCTGCTTCTTCTGTTTCTTCTTCAGCTTTTTACTTCTGTTATTTCTGCTTTTTCAGCTTATTCTTCTGCTATTGATGGATTTTCAGCTTATTTTTCTGTTATTTCTGCTTTTTCGGCTTATTCTTTTGTTATTTCTGCTGTTTCCTCTTAGTCTTCTGTTTATTCTTGTGTTCTTCTAGTTCTTCTTGTTCTTCTTGTAGTTCTACATCTCCTTCTTCTTTTTTCATCATCTTCTGTTTCTTCAGCATATTTTGCCTTTTCAATTGCTTCTTCTGCTTCCTCTGCTTTTTCCTCTGCTTAATCTACAGTTATTTCTGGGTTTTCGGCTTATTCTTCTACTAATTCGCTTTTTCGGCTTATTCTTCTCTTATTTGTGACTTTTCGGCTTATTCTTTTGTGATTTCTGCTTTTTCCTCTTATTCTTCTGTTTCCTCTTCTTGTTCTTCCGTTTTCTAGTTCTTTCTCTTGTAGTTCTACATCTCCTTCTTCTTCTTCATCTTCTGTTTCTTCTGCATTTTTTGCTATTTCAATTACCTCTTCTTCTACTGCTTCTTCTCTGTCTTCTAGGGCTTATTCTTCTGTTTTCCTGCTTTCTCCTCTTCTTCTTCTGTTTCCTCTTCTTGTTCTTATTTTTCTTCTAGTTCTTCTATTTCTTGTTGTAGTTCCACATCTCCTAATCCTTCTTCATCGTCTGTTTCTTCTGCATTTTCTGCTTTTTCAATTACCTCCTCTTCTTCTGCCTCTTCTTCAGCTTATTCTACTGTTTTTTCTGCTTTTTCGTCTTATTCTTCTGTTTCCTCTTCTTGTTCTTCCTTTTTTCTTGTTCTTTCTCTTCTTGTAGTTCTACATCTCCTTCTTCATACTCTTCTATATATTCTGATTTTTTGGCTTTTTGAATTACTTCTTCTATTACTTCTGCTTCTTCTTCAGGTTATTCTTTTGTTATTTCTGCTTTGTCGGCTTATTCTTCTGTTATATATGCTTTTTCGGCTTATTCTTCTGTTATCTACTTTTTCCGCTTATTCTTATGTTTCTTCTTCTTGTTCTGGTTCTTCTAGTTTCTAGTTCTTGTTGTAGTTCTACATCACCTTCATTTTCTTCATCTTTCTGTTTCTTCTGCATATTTTGCTTTTTTAATTACTACTTCTTCTGCTTCTTCTGCTTCTTCCTGAGCTTCATCTACTGTTATTTCTGGGTTTGCTGCTAAACTTCTACTCTTTCGCTTTTTCTGCTTATTCCTCTATTATTTCAGCTTTTTCGGCTGATTCTTTGGTTTTTTCTGTTTTTCCTCTTATTCTTCTGTTTCCTATTCTAGCTCTTGTATTTCTTCTAGTACTGCTATTTCTTTTTGTAGTTCTACATCTCCCTCTTCTTCTTCATCTTCTTCCGTTTCTTCTGGCCTTTTTGCTTTTTCAATTACTTCCTCTTCTGTTTCTTCTGCTTCTTCTTCATGTTATTCTGTTATTTCTGCTTTCTCGGCTTATTTTTCTGTTATTTCTGCTTTTTCCTCTTATTCTTCCGTTTTTTCTTCTTGTGCTTCTAATTCTTCTTGTTCTTCTTGTTGTTCTAAATCTCCTTCTTCTTCATCTTCTTCTGTTTCTTCTGCTTTTTTGCTTTTTCAATTCCATCTTCTTCTGCTTCTTCTGCTTCTTCTTCAGCTTTTTACTTCTGTTATTTCTGCTTTTTCAGCTTATTCTTCTGCTATTGATGGTTTTTCAGCTTATTTTTCTGTTATTTCTGCTTTTTCGGCTTATTCTTTTGTTATTTCTGCTGTTTCCTCTTAGTCTTCTGTTTATTCTTGTGTTCTTCTAGTTCTTCTTGTTCTTCTTGTAGTTCTACATCTCCTTCTTCTTTTTTCATCATCTTCTGTTTCTTCAGCATATTTTGCCTTTTCAATTGCTTCTTCTGCTTCCTCTGCTTTTTCCTCTGCTTAATCTACAGTTATTTCTGGGTTTTCGGCTTATTCTTCTACTAATTCGCTTTTTCGGCTTATTCTTCTCTTATTTGTGACTTTTCGGCTTATTCTTTTGTGATTTCTGCTTTTTCCTCTTATTCTTCTGTTTCCTCTTCTTGTTCTTCCGTTTTCTAGTTCTTTCTCTTGTAGTTCTACATCTCCTTCTTCTTCTTCATCTTCTGTTTCTTCTGCATTTTTTGCTTTTTCAATTACCTCTTCTTCTACTGCTTCTTCTCCGTCTTCTAGGGCTTATTCTTCTGTTTTCCTGCTTTCTCCTCTTCTTCTTCTGTTTCCTCTTCTTGTTCTTGTTTTTCTTCTAGTTCTTCTATTTCTTGTTGTAGTTCCACATCTCCTAATCCTTCTTCATCGTCTGTTTCTTCTGCATTTTCTTCTTTTTCAATTACCTCCTCTTCTTCTGCCTCTTCTTCAGCTTATTCTACTGTTTTTTCTGCTTTTTCGTCTTATTCTTCTGTTTCCTCTTCTTGTTCTTCCTTTTTTCTTGTTCTTTTTCTTCTTGTAGTTCTACATCTCCTTCTTCATACTCTTCTATATATTCTGATTTTTTGGCTTTTTGAATTACTTCTTCTATTACTTCTGCTTCTTCTTCAGGTTATTCTTTTGTTATTTCTGCTTTGTCGGCTTATTCTTCTGTTATATATGCTTTTTCGGCTTATTCTTCTGTTATCTACTTTTTCCTCTTATTCTTATGTTTCTTCTTCTTGTTCTGGTTCTTCTAGTTTCTAGTTCTTGTTGTAGTTCTACATCACCTTCATTTTCTTCATCTTTCTGTTTCTTCTGCATATTTTGCTTTTTTAATTACTACTTCTTCTGCTTCTTCTGCTTCTTCCTGAGCTTCATCTACTGTTATTTCTGGGTTTGCTGCTAAACTTCTACTCTTTCGCTTTTTCTGCTTATTCCTCTATTATTTCAGCTTTTTCGGCTGATTCTTTGGTTTTTTCTGTTTTTCCTCTTATTCTTCTGTTTCCTATTCTAGCTCTTGTATTTCTTCTAGTACTGCTATTTCTTTTTGTAGTTCTACATCTCCTTCTTCTTCTTCATCTTCTTCCGTTTCTTCTGGCCTTTTTGCTTTTTCAATTACTTCCTCTTCTGTTTCTTCTGCTTCTTCTTCATGTTATTATGTTATTTCTGCTTTCTCGGCTTATTTTTCTGTTATTTCTGCTTTTTCCTCTTATTCTTCCGTTTTTTCTTCTTGTGCTTCTAATTCTTCTTGTTCTTCTTGTTGTTCTAAATCTCCTTCTTCTTCATCTTCTTCTGTTTCTTCTGCTTTTTTGCTTTTTCAATTCCATCTTCTTCTGCTTCTTCTGCTTCTTCTTCAGCTTTTTACTTCTGTTATTTCTGCTTTTTCAGCTTATTCTTCTGCTATTGATGGTTTTTCAGCTTATTTTTCTGTTATTTCTGCTTTTTCGGCTTATTCTTTTGTTATTTCTGCTGTTTCCTCTTAGTCTTCTGTTTATTCTTGTATTCTTCTACTTCTTCTTGTTCTTCTTGTAGTTCTACATCTCCTTCTTCTTTTTTCATCATCTTCTGTTTCTTCAGCATATTTTGCCTTTTCAATTGCTTCTTCTGCTTCCTCTGCTTTTTCCTCTGCTTAATCTACAGTTATTTCTGGGTTTTCGGCTTATTCTTCTACTAATTCGCTTTTTCGGCTTATTCTTCTCTTATTTGTGACTTTTCGGCTTATTCTTTTGTGATTTCTGCTGTTTCCTCTTATTCTTCTGTTTCCTCTTCTTGTTCTTCCGTTTTCTAGTTCTTTCTCTTGTAGTTCTACATCTCCTTCTTCTTCTTCATCTTCTGTTTCTTCTGCATTTTTTGCTTTTTCAATTACCTCTTCTTCTACTGCTTCTTCTCCGTCTTCTAGGGCTTATTCTTCTGTTTTCCTGCTTTCTCCTCTTCTTCTTCTGTTTCCTCTTCTTGTTCTTGTTTTTCTTCTAGTTCTTCTATTTCTTGTTGTAGTTCCACATCTCCTAATCCTTCTTCATCGTCTGTTTCTTCTGCATTTTCTTCTTTTTCAATTACCTCCTCTTCTTCTGCCTCTTCTTCAGCTTATTCTACTGTTTTTTCTGCTTTTTCGTCTTATTCTTCTGTTTCCTCTTCTTGTTCTTCCTTTTTTCTTGTTCTTTTTCTTCTTGTAGTTCTACATCTCCTTCTTCATACTCTTCTATATATTCTGATTTTTTGGCTTTTTGAATTACTTCTTCTATTACTTCTGCTTCTTCTTCAGGTTATTCTTTTGTTATTTCTGCTTTGTCGGCTTATTCTTCTGTTATATATGCTTTTTCGGCTTATTCTTCTGTTATCTACTTTTTCCTCTTATTCTTATGTTTCTTCTTCTTGTTCTGGTTCTTCTAGTTTCTAGTTCTTGTTGTAGTTCTACATCACCTTCATTTTCTTCATCTTTCTGTTTCTTCTGCATATTTTGCTTTTTTAATTACTACTTCTTCTGCTTCTTCTGCTTCTTCCTGAGCTTCATCTACTGTTATTTCTGGGTTTGCTGCTTAACTTCTACTCTTTCGCTTTTTCTGCTTATTCCTCTATTATTTCAGCTTTTTCGGCTGATTCTTTGGTTTTTTCTGTTTTTCCTCTTATTCTTCTGTTTCCTATTCTTGCTCTTGTATTTCTTCTAGTACTCCTATTTCTTTTTGTAGTTCTACATCTCCTTCTTCTTCTTCATCTTCTTCCGTTTCTTCTGGCATTTTTGCTTTTTCAATTACTTCCTCTTCTGTTTCTTCTGCTTCTTCTTCATGTTATTCTGTTATTTCTGCTTTCTCGGCTTATTTTTCTGTTATTTCTGCTTTTTCCTCTTATTCTTCCGTTTTTTCTTCTTGTGCTTCTAATTCTTCTTGTTCTTCTTGTAGTTCGAAATCTCCTTCTTCTTCATCTTCTTCTGTTTCTTCTGCTTTTTTGCTTTTTCAATTCCATCTTCTTCTGCTTCTTCTGCTTCTTCTTCAGCTTTTTACTTCTGTTATTTCTGCTTTGTCAGCTTATTCTTCTGCTATTGATGGATTTTCAGCTTATTTTTCTGTTATTTCTGCTTTTTCGGCTTATTCTTTTGTTATTTCTGCTGTTTCCTCTTAGTCTTCTGTTTATTCTTGTGTTCTTCTAGTTCTTCTTGTTCTTCTTGTAGTTCTACATCTCCTTCTTCTTTTTTCATCATCTTCTGTTTCTTCAGCATATTTTGCTTTTTCAATTGCTTCTTCTGCTTCCTCTGCTTTTTCCTCTGCTTAATCTACAGTTATTTCTGGGTTTTCGGCTTATTCTTCTACTAATTCGCTTTTTCGGCTTATTCTTCTCTTATTTGTGACTTTTCGGCTTATTCTTTTGTGATTTCTGCTTTTTCCTCTTATTCTTCTGTTTCCTCTTCTTGTTCTTCCGTTTTCTAGTTCTTTCTCTTGTAGTTCTACATCTCCTTCTTCTTCTTCATCTTCTGTTTCTTCTGCATTTTTTGCTTTTTCAATTACCTCTTCTTCTACTGCTTCTTCTCCGTCTTCTAGGGCTTATTCTTCTGTTTTCCTGCTTTCTCCTCTTCTTCTTCTGTTTCCTCTTCTTGTTCTTGTTTTTCTTCTAGTTCTTCTATTTCTTGTTGTAGTTCCACATCTCCTAATCCTTCTTCATCGTCTGTTTCTTCTGCATTTTCTTCTTTTTCAATTACCTCCTCTTCTTCTGCCTCTTCTTCAGCTTATTCTACTCTTTTTTCTGCTTTTTCGTCTTATTCTTCTGTTTCCTCTTCTTGTTCTTCCTTTTTTCTTGTTCTTTTTCTTCTTGTAGTTCTACATCTCCTTCTTCATACTCTTCTATATATTCTGATTTTTTGGCTTTTTGAATTACTTCTTCTATTACTTCTGCTTCTTCTTCAGGTTATTCTTTTGTTATTTCTGCTTTGTCGGCTTATTCTTCTGTTATATATGCTTTTTCGGCTTATTCTTCTGTTATCTACTTTTTCCTCTTATTCTTATGTTTCTTCTTCTTGTTCTGGTTCTTCTAGTTTCTAGTTCTTGTTGTAGTTCTACATCACCTTCATTTTCTTCATCTTTCTGTTTCTTCTGCATATTTTGCTTTTTTAATTACTACTTCTTCTGCTTCTTCTGCTTCTTCCTGAGCTTCATCTACTGTTATTTCTGGGTTTGCTGCTAAACTTCTACTCTTTCGCTTTTTCTGCTTATTCCTCTATTATTTCAGCTTTTTCGGCTGATTCTTTGGTTTTTTCTGTTTTTCCTCTTATTCTTCTGTTTCCTATGCTAGCTCTTGTATTTCTTCTAGTACTGCTATTTCTTTTTGTAGTTCTACATCTCCTTCTTCTTCTTCATCTTCTTCCGTTTCTTCTGGCCTTTTTGCTTTTTCAATTACTTCCTCTTCTGTTTCTTCTGCTTCTTCTTCATGTTATTCTGTTATTTCTGCTTTCTCGGCTTATTTTTCTGTTATTTCTGCTTTTTCCTCTTATTCTTCCGTTTTTTCTTCTTGTGCTTCTAATTCTTCTTGTTCTTCTTGTTGTTCTAAATCTCCTTCTTCTTCATCTTCTTCTGTTTCTTCTGCTTTTTTGCTTTTTCAATTCCATCTTCTTCTGCATCTTCTGCTTCTTCTTCAGGTTTTTACTTCTGTTATTTCTGCTTTTTCAGCTTATTCTTCTGCTATTGATGGTTTTTCAGCTTATTTTTCTGTTATTTCTGCTTTTTCGGCTTATTCTTTTGTTATTTCTGCTGTTTCCTCTTAGTCTTCTGTTTATTCTTGTGTTCTTCTACTTCTTCTTGTTCTTCTTGTAGTTCTACATCTCCTTCTTCTTTTTTCATCATCTTCTGTTTCTTCAGCATATTTTGCCTTTTCAATTGCTTCTTCTGCTTCCTCTGCTTTTTCCTCTGCTTAATCTACAGTTATTTCTGGGTTTTCGGCTTATTCTTCTACTAATTCGCTTTTTCGGCTTATTCTTCTCTTATTTGTGACTTTTCGGCTTATTCTTTTGTGATTTCTGCTTTTTCCTCTTATTCTTCTGTTTCCTCTTCTTGTTCTTCCGTTTTCTAGTTCTTTCTCTTGTAGTTCTACATCTCCTTCTTCTTCTTCATCTTCTGTTTCTTCTGCATTTTTTGCTTTTTCAATTACCTCTTCTTCTACTGCTTCTTCTCCGTCTTCTAGGGCTTATTCTTCTGTTTTCCTGCTTTCTCCTCTTCTTCTTCTGTTTCCTCTTCTTGTTCTTGTTTTTCTTCTAGTTCTTCTATTTCTTGTTATAGTTCCACATCTCCTAATCCTTCTTCATCGTCTGTTTCTTCTGCATTTTCTTCTTTTTCAATTACCTCCTCTTCTTCTGCCTCTTCTTCAGCTTATTCTACTGTTTTTTCTGCTTTTTCGTCTTATTCTTCTGTTTCCTCTTCTTGTTCTTCCTTTTTTCTTGTTCTTTTTCTTCTTGTAGTTCTACATCTCCTTCTTCATACTCTTCTATATATTCTGATTTTTTGGCTTTTTGAATTACTTCTTCTATTACTTCTGCTTCTTCTTCAGGTTATTCTTTTGTTATTTCTGCTTTGTCGGCTTATTCTTCTGTTATATATGCTTTTTCGGCTTATTCTTCTGTTATCTACTTTTTCCTCTTATTCTTATGTTTCTTCTTCTTGTTCTGGTTCTTCTAGTTTCTAGTTCTTGTTGTAGTTCTACATCACCTTCATTTTCTTCATCTTTCTGTTTCTTCTGCATATTTTGCTTTTTTAATTACTACTTCTTCTGCTTCTTCTGCTTCTTCCTGAGCTTCATCTACTGTTATTTCTGGGTTTGCTGCTAAACTTCTACTCTTTCGCTTTTTCTGCTTATTCCTCTATTATTTCAGCTTTTTCGGCTGATTCTTTGGTTTTTTCTGTTTTTCCTCTTATTCTTCTGTTTCCTATTCTAGCTCTTGTATTTCTTCTAGTACTGCTATTTCTTTTTGTAGTTCTACATCTCCTTCTTCTTCTTCATCTTCTTCCGTTTCTTCTGGCCTTTTTGCTTTTTCAATTACTTCCTCTTCTGTTTCTTCTGCTTCTTCTTCATGTTATTATGTTATTTCTGCTTTCTCGGCTTATTTTTCTGTTATTTCTGCTTTTTCCTCTTATTCTTCCGTTTTTTCTTCTTGTGCTTCTAATTCTTCTTGTTCTTCTTGTTGTTCTAAATCTCCTTCTTCTTCATCTTCTTCTGTTTCTTCTGCTTTTTTGCTTTTTCAATTCCATCTTCTTCTGCTTCTTCTGCTTCTTCTTCAGCTTTTTACTTCTGTTATTTCTGCTTTTTCAGCTTATTCTTCTGCTATTGATGGTTTTTCAGCTTATTTTTCTGTTATTTCTGCTTTTTCGGCTTATTCTTTTGTTATTTCTGCTGTTTCCTCTTAGTCTTCTGTTTATTCTTGTGTTCTTCTACTTCTTCTTGTTCTTCTTGTAGTTCTACATCTCCTTCTTCTTTTTTCATCATCTTCTGTTTCTTCAGCATATTTTGCCTTTTCAATTGCTTCTTCTGCTTCCTCTGCTTTTTCCTCTGCTTAATCTACAGTTATTTCTGGGTTTTCGGCTTATTCTTCTACTAATTCGCTTTTTCGGCTTATTCTTCTCTTATTTGTGACTTTTCGGCTTATTCTTTTGTGATTTCTGCTTTTTCCTCTTATTCTTCTGTTTCCTCTTCTTGTTCTTCCGTTTTCTAGTTCTTTCTCTTGTAGTTCTACATCTCCTTCTTCTTCTTCATCTTCTGTTTCTTCTGCATTTTTTGCTTTTTCAATTACCTCTTCTTCTACTGCTTCTTCTCCGTCTTCTAGGGCTTATTCTTCTGTTTTCCTGCTTTCTCCTCTTCTTCTTCTGTTTCCTCTTCTTGTTCTTGTTTTTCTTCTAGTTCTTCTATTTCTTGTTGTAGTTCCACATCTCCTAATCCTTCTTCATCGTCTGTTTCTTCTGCATTTTCTTCTTTTTCAATTACCTCCTCTTCTTCTGCCTCTTCTTCAGCTTATTCTACTGTTTTTTCTGCTTTTTCGTCTTATTCTTCTGTTTCCTCTTCTTGTTCTTCCTTTTTTCTTGTTCTTTTTCTTCTTGTAGTTCTACATCTCCTTCTTCATACTCTTCTATATATTCTGATTTTTTGGCTTTTTGAATTACTTCTTCTATTACTTCTGCTTCTTCTTCAGGTTATTCTTTTGTTATTTCTGCTTTGTCGGCTTATTCTTCTGTTATATATGCTTTTTCGGCTTATTCTTCTGTTATCTACTTTTTCCTCTTATTCTTATGTTTCTTCTTCTTGTTCTGGTTCTTCTAGTTTCTAGTTCTTGTTGTAGTTCTACATCACCTTCATTTTCTTCATCTTTCTGTTTCTTCTGCATATTTTGCTTTTTTAATTACTACTTCTTCTGCTTCTTCTGCTTCTTCCTGAGCTTCATCTACTGTTATTTCTGGGTTTGCTGCTTAACTTCTACTCTTTCGCTTTTTCTGCTTATTCCTCTATTATTTCAGCTTTTTCGGCTGATTCTTTGGTTTTTTCTGTTTATCCTCTTATTCTTCTGTTTCCTATTCTTGCTCTTGTATTTCTTCTAGTACTCCTATTTCTTTTTGTAGTTCTACATCTCCTTCTTCTTCATCTTCTTCCGTTTCTTCTGGCATTTTTGCTTTTTCAATTACTTCCTCTTCTGTTTCTTCTGCTTCTTCTTCATGTTATTCTGTTATTTCTGCTTTCTCGGCTTATTTTTCTGTTATTTCTGCTTTTTCCTCTTATTCTTCCGTTTTTTCTTCTTGTGCTTCTAATTCTTCTTGTTCTTCTTGTAGTTCGAAATCTCCTTCTTCTTCATCTTCTTCTGTTTCTTCTGCTTTTTTGTTTTTCAATTCCATCTTCTTCTGCTTCTTCTGCTTCTTCTTCAGCTTTTTACTTCTGTTATTTCTGCTTTTTCAGCTTATTCTTCTGCTATTGATGGTTTTTCAGCTTATTTTTCTGTTATTTCTGCTTTTTCGGCTTATTCTTTTGTTATTTCTGCTGTTTCCTCTTAGTCTTCTGTTTATTCTTGTGTTCTTCTAGTTCTTCTTGTTCTTCTTGTAGTTCTACATCTCCTTCTTCTTTTTTCATCATCTTCTGTTTCTTCAGCATATTTTGCCTTTTCAATTGCTTCTTCTGCTTCCTCTGCTTTTTCCTCTGCTTAATCTACAGTTATTTCTGGGTTTTCGGCTTATTCTTCTACTAATTCGCTTTTTCGGCTTATTCTTCTCTTATTTGTGACTTTTCGGCTTATTCTTTTGTGATTTCTGCTTTTTCCTCTTATTCTTCTGTTTCCTCTTCTTGTTCTTCCGTTTTCTAGTTCTTTCTCTTGTAGTTCTACATCTCCTTCTTCTTCTTCATCTTCTGTTTCTTCTGCATTTTTTGCTTTTTCAATTACCTCTTCTTCTACTGCTTCTTCTCCGTCTTCTAGGGCTTATTCTTCTGTTTTCCTGCTTTCTCCTCTTCTTCTTCTGTTTCCTCTTCTTGTTCTTGTTTTTCTTCTAGTTCTTCTATTTCTTGTTGTAGTTCCACATCTCCTAATCCTTCTTCATCGTCTGTTTCTTCTGCATTTTCTTCTTTTTCAATTACCTCCTCTTCTTCTGCCTCTTCTTCAGCTTATTCTACTGTTTTTTCTGCTTTTTCGTCTTATTCTTCTGTTTCCTCTTCTTGTTCTTCCTTTTTTCTTGTTCTTTTTCTTCTTGTAGTTCTACATCTCCTTCTTCATACTCTTCTATATATTCTGATTTTTTGGCTTTTTGAATTACTTCTTCTATTACTTCTGCTTCTTCTTCAGGTTATTCTTTTGTTATTTCTGCTTTGTCGGCTTATTCTTCTGTTATATATGCTTTTTCGGCTTATTCTTCTGTTATCTACTTTTTCCTCTTATTCTTATGTTTCTTCTTCTTGTTCTGGTTCTTCTAGTTTCTAGTTCTTGTTGTAGTTCTACATCACCTTCATTTTCTTCATCTTTCTGTTTCTTCTGCATATTTTGCTTTTTTAATTACTACTTCTTCTGCTTCTTCTGCTTCTTCCTGAGCTTCATCTACTGTTATTTCTGGGTTTGCTGCTAAACTTCTACTCTTTCGCTTTTTCTGCTTATTCCTCTATTATTTCAGCTTTTTCGGCTGATTCTTTGGTTTTTTCTGTTTTTCCACTTATTCTTCTGTTTCCTATTCTAGCTCTTGTATTTCTTCTAGTACTGCTATTTCTTTTTGTAGTTCTACATCTCCTTCTTCTTCTTCATCTTCTTCCGTTTCTTCTGGCCTTTTTGCTTTTTCAATTACTTCCTCTTCTGTTTCTTCTGCTTCTTCTTCATGTTATTATGTTATTTCTGCTTTCTCGGCTTATTTTTCTGTTATTTCTGCTTTTTCCTCTTATTCTTCCGTTTTTTCTTCTTGTGCTTCTAATTCTTCTTGTTCTTCTTGTTGTTCTAAATCTCCTTCTTTTTCATCTTCTTCTGTTTCTTCTGCTTTTTTGCTTTTTCAATTCCATCTTCTTCTGCTTCTTCTGCTTCTTCTTCAGCTTTTTACTTCTGTTATTTCTGCTTTTTCAGCTTATTCTTCTGCTATTGATGGTTTTTCAGCTTATTTTTCTGTTATTTCTGCTTTTTCGGCTTATTCTTTTGTTATTTCTGCTGTTTCCTCTTAGTCTTCTGTTTATTCTTGTGTTCTTCTAGTTCTTCTTGTTCTTCTTGTAGTTCTACATCTCCTTCTTCTTTTTTCATCATCTTCTGTTTCTTCAGCATATTTTGCCTTTTCAATTGCTTCTTCTGCTTCCTCTGCTTTTTCCTCTGCTTAATCTACAGTTATTTCTGGGTTTTCGGCTTATTCTTCTACTAATTCGCTTTTTCGGCTTATTCTTCTCTTATTTGTGACTTTTCGGCTTATTCTTTTGTGATTTCTGCTTTTTCCTCTTATTCTTCTGTTTCCTCTTCTTGTTCTTCCGTTTTCTAGTTCTTTCTCTTGTAGTTCTACATCTCCTTCTTCTTCTTCATCTTCTGTTTCTTCTGCATTTTTTGCTTTTTCAATTACCTCTTCTTCTACTGCTTCTTCTCCGTCTTCTAGGGCTTATTCTTCTGTTTTCCTGCTTTCTCCTCTTCTTCTTCTGTTTCCTCTTCTTGTTCTTGTTTTTCTTCTAGTTCTTCTATTTCTTGTTGTAGTTCCACATCTCCTAATCCTTCTTCATCGTCTGTTTCTTCTGCATTTTCTGCTTTTTCAATTACCTCCTCTTCTTCTGCCTCTTCTTCAGCTTATTCTACTGTTTTTTCTGCTTTTTCGTCTTATTCTTCTGTTTCCTCTTCTTGTTCTTCCTTTTTTCTTGTTCTTTTTCTTCTTGTAGTTCTACATCTCCTTCTTCATACTCTTCTATATATTCTGATTTTTTGGCTTTTTGAATTACTTCTTCTATTACTTCTGCTTCTTCTTCAGGTTATTCTTTTGTTATTTCTGCTTTGTCGGCTTATTCTTCTGTTATATATGCTTTTTCGGCTTATTCTTCTGTTATCTACTTTTTCCTCTTATTCTTATGTTTCTTCTTCTTGTTCTGGTTCTTCTAGTTTCTAGTTCTTGTTGTAGTTCTACATCACCTTCATTTTCTTCATCTTTCTGTTTCTTCTGCATATTTTGCTTTTTTAATTACTACTTCTTCTGCTTCTTCTGCTTCTTCCTGAGCTTCATCTACTGTTATTTCTGGGTTTGCTGCTTAACTTCTACTCTTTCGCTTTTTCTGCTTATTCCTCTATTATTTCAGCTTTTTCGGCTGATTCTTTGGTTTTTTCTGTTTTTCCTCTTATTCTTCTGTTTCCTATTCTAGCTCTTGTATTTCTTCTAGTACTGCTATTTCTTTTTGTAGTTCTACATCTCCTTCTTCTTCTTCATCTTCTTCCATTTCTTCTGGCCTTTTTGCTTTTTCAATTACTTCCTCTTCTGTTTCTTCTGCTTCTTCTTCATGTTATTCTGTTATTTCTGCTTTCTCGGCTTATTTTTCTGTTATTTCTGCTTTTTCCTCTTATTCTTCCGTTTTTTCTTCTTGTGCTTCTAATTCTTCTTGTTCTTCTTGTTGTTCTAAATCTCCTTCTTCTTCATCTTCTTCTGTTACTTCTGCTTTTTTGCTTTTTCAATTCCATCTTCTTCTGCATCTTCTGCTTCTTCTTCAGGTTTTTACTTCTGTTATTTCTGCTTTTTCAGCTTATTCTTCTGCTATTGATGGTTTTTCAGCTTATTTTTCTGTTATTTCTGCTTTTTCGGCTTATTCTTTTGTTATTTCTGCTGTTTCCTCTTAGTCTTCTGTTTATTCTTGTGTTCTTCTACTTCTTCTTGTTCTTCTTGTAGTTCTACATCTCCTTCTTCTTCTTTCATCATCTTCTGTTTCTTCTGCATATTTTGCCTTTTCAATTGCTTCTTCTGCTTCCTCTGCTTTTTCCTCTGCTTAATCTACATTTATTTCTGGGTTTTCGGCTTATTCTTCTACTAATTCGCTTTTTCGGCTTATTCTTCTCTTATTTGTGACTTTTCGGCTTATTCTTTTGTGATTTCTGCTTTTTCCTCTTATTCTTCTGTTTCCTCTTCTTGTTCTTCCGTTTTCTAGTTCTTTCTCTTGTAGTTCTACATCTCCTTCTTCTTCTTCATCTTCTGTTTCTTCTGCATTTTTTGCTTTTTCAATTACCTCTTCTTCTACTGCTTCTTCTCCGTCTTCTAGGGCTTATTCTTCTGTTTTCCTGCTTTCTCCTCTTCTTCTTCTGTTTCCTCTTCTTGTTCTTGTTTTTCTTCTAGTTCTTCTATTTCTTGTTGTAGTTCCACATCTCCTAATCCTTCTTCATCGTCTGTTTCTTCTGCATTTTCTGCTTTTTCAATTACCTCCTCTTCTTCTGCCTCTTCTTCAGCTTATTCTACTGTTTTTTCTGCTTTTTCGTCTTATTCTTCTGTTTCATCTTCTTGTTCTCCCTTTTTTCTTGTTCTTTCTCTTCTTGTAGTTCTACAACTCCTTCTTCATACTCTTCTATATATTCTGATTTTTTGGCTTTTTGAATTACTTCTTCTATTACTTCTGCTTCTTCTTCAGGTTATTCTTTTGTTATTTCTGCTTTTTCGGCTTATTCTTCTGTTATATATGCTTTTTCGGCTTATTCTTTTGTTATCTACTTTTTCCTCTTATTCTTATTTTTCTTCTTCTTGTTCTGGTTCTTCTAGTTTCTAGTTCTTGTTGTAGTTCTACATCATCTTCATTTTCTTCATCTTTCTGTTTCTTCTGCATATTTTGCTTTTTTAATTACTACTTCTTCTGCTTTTTCTGCTTCTTCCTGAGCTTCATCTACTGTTATTTCTGTGTTTGTTGCTTAACTTCTACTCTTTCGCTTTTTCTGCTTATTCCTCTATTATTTCAGCTTTTTCGGCTGATTCTTTGGTTTTTTCTGTTTTTCCTCTTATTCTTCTGTTTCCTATTCTTGCTCTTGTATTTCTTCTAGTACTCCTATTTCTTTTTGTAGTTCTACATCTCCTTCTTCTTCTTCATCTTCTTCCATTTCTTCTGGCATTTTTGCTTTTTCAATTACTTCCTCTTCTGTTTCTTCTGCTTCTTCTTCATGTTATTCTGTTATTTCTGCTTTCTCGGCTTATTTTTCTGTTATTTCTGATTTTTCCTCTTATTCTTCCATTTTTTCTTCTTGTGCTTCTAATTCTTCTTGTTCTTCTTGTTGTTCTAAATCTCCTTCTTCTTCATCTTCTTCTGTTTCTTCTGCTTTTTTTGCTTTTTCAATTCCATCTTCTTCTGCTTCTTCTGCTTCTTCTTCAGGTTTTTACTTCTGTTATTTCTGCTTTTTCAGCTTATTCTTCTGCTATTGATGGTTTTTCAGCTTATTTTTCTGTTATTTCTGCTTTTTCGGCTTATTCTTTTGTTATTTCTGCTGTTTCCTCTTAGTCTTCTGTTTATTCTTGTGTTCTTCTAGTTCTTCTTGTTCTTCTTGTAGTTCTACATCTCCTTCTTCTTTTTTCATCATCTTCTGTTTCTTCAGCATATTTTGCCTTTTCAATTGCTTCTTCTGCTTCCTCTGCTTTTTCCTCTGCTTAATCTACAGTTATTTCTGGGTTTTCGGCTTATTCTTCTACTAATTCGCTTTTTCGGCTTATTCTTCTCTTATTTGTGACTTTTCGGCTTATTCTTTTGTGATTTCTGCTTTTTCCTCTTATTCTTCTGTTTCCTCTTCTTGTTCTTCCGTTTTCTAGTTCTTTCTCTTGTAGTTCTACATCTCCTTCTTCTTCTTCATCTTCTGTTTCTTCTGCATTTTTTGCTTTTTCAATTACCTCTTCTTCTACTGCTTCTTCTCCGTCTTCTAGGGCTTATTCTTCTGTTTTCCTGCTTTCTCCTCTTCTTCTTCTGTTTCCTCTTCTTGTTCTTGTTTTTCTTCTAGTTCTTCTATTTCTTGTTGTATTCCCACATCTCCTTCTCCTTCTTCATCGTCTGTTTCTTCTGCATTTTCTGCTTTTTCAATTACCTCCTCTTCTTCTGCCTCTTCTTCAGCTTATTCTACTGTTTTTTCTGCTTTTTCGTCTTATTCTTCTGTTTCCTCTTCTTGTTCTTCCTTTTTTCTTGTTCTTTCTCTTCTTGTAGTTCTACATCTCCTTCTTCATACTCTTCTATATATTCTGATTTTTTGGCTTTTTGAATTACTTCTTCTATTACTTCTGCTTCTTCTTCAGGTTATTCTTTTGTTATTTCTGCTTTGTCGGCTTATTCTTCTGTTATATATGCTTTTTCGGCTTATTCTTCTGTTATCTACTTTTTCCTCTTATTCTTATGTTTCTTCTTCTTGTTCTGGTTCTTCTAGTTTCTAGTTCTTGTTGTAGTTCTACATCACCTTCATTTTCTTCATCTTTCTGTTTCTTCTGCATATTTTGCTTTTTTAATTACTACTTCTTCTGCTTCTTCTGCTTCTTCCTGAGCTTCATCTACTGTTATTTCTGGGTTTGCTGCTTAACTTCTACTCTTTCGCTTTTTCTGCTTATTCCTCTATTATTTCAGCTTTTTCGGCTGATTCTTTGGTTTTTTCTGTTTTTCCTCTTATTCTTCTGTTTCCTATTCTTGCTCTTGTATTTCTTCTAGTACTGCTATTTCTTTTTGTAGTTCTACATCTCCTTCTTCTTCTTCATCTTCTTCCATTTCTTCTGGCCTTTTTGCTTTTTCAATTACTTCCTCTTCTGTTTCTTCTGCTTCTTCTTCATGTTATTCTGTTATTTCTGCTTTCTCGGCTTATTTTTCTGTTATTTCTGCTTTTTCCTCTTATTCTTCCGTTTTTTCTTCTTGTGCTTCTAATTCTTCTTGTTCTTCTTGTTGTTCTAAATCTCCTTCTTCTTCATCTTCTTCTGTTTCTTCTGCTTTTTTGCTTTTTCAATTCCATCTTCTTCTGCTTCTTCTGCTTCTTCTTCAGGTTTTTACTTCTGTTAATTCTGCTTTTTCAGCTTATTCTTCTGCTATTGATGGTTTTTCAGCTTATTTTTCTGTTATTTCTGCTTTTTCGGCTTATTCTTTTGTTATATCTGCTGTTTCCTCTTAGTCTTCTGTTTATTCTTGTGTTCTTCTACTTCTTCTTGTTCTTCTTGTAGTTCTACATCTCCTTCTTCTTTTTTCATCATCTTCTGTTTCTTCAGCATATTTTGCCTTTTCAATTGCTTCTTCTGCTTCCTCTGCTTTTTCCTCTGCTTAATCTACAGTTATTTCTGGGTTTTCGGCTTATTCTTCTACTAATTCGCTTTTTCGGCTTATTCTTCTCTTATTTGTGACTTTTCGGCTTATTCTTTTGTGATTTCTGCTGTTTCCTCTTATTCTTCTGTTTCCTCTTCTTGTTCTTCCGTTTTCTAGTTCTTTCTCTTGTAGTTCTACATCTCCTTCTTCTTCTTCATCTTCTGTTTCTTCTGCATTTTTTGCTTTTTCAATTACCTCTTCTTCTACTGCTTCTTCTCCGTCTTCTAGGGCTTATTCGTCTGTTTTCCTGCTTTCTCCTCTTCTTCTTCTGTTTCCTCTTCTTGTTCTTGTTTTTCTTCTAGTTCTTCTATTTCTTGTTGTAGTCCCACATCTCCTTCTCCTTCTTCATCGTCTGTTTCTTCTGCATTTTCTGCTTTTTCAATTACCTCCTCTTCTTCTGCCTCTTCTTCAGCTTATTCTACTGTTTTTTCTGCTTTTTCGTCTTATTCTTCTGTTTCCTCTTCTTGTTCTTCCTTTTTTCTTGTTCTTTCTCTTCTTGTAGTTCTACATCTCCTTCTTCATACTGTTCTATATATTCTGATTTTTTGGCTTTTTGAATTACTTCTTCTACTACTTCTGCTTCTTCTTAAGGTTATTCTTTTGTTATTTCTGCTTTGTCGGCTTATTCTTCTGTTATATATGCTTTTTCGGCTTATTCTTCTGTTATCTACTTTTTCCTCTTATTCTTATGTTTCTTCTTCTTGTTCTGGTTCTTCTAGTATCTAGTTCTTGTTGTAGTTCTACATCACCTTCATTTTCTTCATCTTTCTGTTTCTTCTGCATATTTTGCTTTTTTAATTACTACTTCTTCTGCTTCTTCTGCTTCTTCCTGAGCTTCATCTACTGTTATTTCTGGGTTTGCTGCTTAACTTCTACTCTTTCGCTTTTCCTGCTTATTCCTCTATTATTTCAGCTTTTTCGGCTGATTCTTTGGTTTTTTCTGTTTTTCCTCTTATTCTTCTGTTTCCTATTCTTGCTCTTGTATTTCTTCTAGTACTCCTATTTCTTTTTGTAGTTCTACATCTCCTTCTTCTTCTTCATCTTCTTCCATTTCTTCTGGCATTTTTGCTTTTTCAATTACTTCCTCTTCTGTTTCTTCTGCTTCTTCTTCATGTTATTCTGTTATTTCTGCTTTCTCGTCTTATTTTTCTGTTATTTCTGCTTTTTCCTCTTATTCTTCCTTTTTTTCTTCTTGTGCTTCTAATTCTTCTTGTTCTTCTTGTAGTTCTAAATCTCCTTCTTCTTCATCTTCTTCTGTTTCTTCTGCTTTTTTGCTTTTTCAATTCCATCTTCTTCTGCTTCTTCTGCTTCTTCTTCAGCTTTTTACTTCTGTTATTTCTGCTTTTTCAGCTTATTCTTCTGCTATTGATGGTTTTTCAGCTTATTTTTCTGTTATTTCTGCTTTTTCGGCTTATTCTTTTGTTATTTCTGCTGTTTCCTCTTAGTCTTCTGTTTATTCTTGTGTTCTTCTACTTCTTCTTGTTCTTCTTGTAGTACTACATCTCCTTCTTCTTTTTTCATCATCTTCTGTTTCTTCAGTATATTTTGCCTTTTCAATTGCTTCTTCTGCTTCCTCTGCTTTTTCCTCTGCTTAATCTACAGTTATTTCTGGGTTTTCGGCTTATTCTTCTACTAATTCGCTTTTTCGGCTTATTCTTCTCTTATTTGTGACTTTTCGGCTTATTCTTTTGTGATTTCTGCTTTTTCCTCTTATTCTTCTGTTTCCTCTTCTTGTTCTTCCGTTTTCTAGTTCTTTCTCTTGTAGTTCTACATCTCCTTCTTCTTCTTCATCTTCTGTTTCTTCTGCATTTTTTGCTTTTTCAATTACCTCTTCTTCTACTGCTTCTTCTCCGTCTTCTAGGGCTTATTCTTCTGCTTTCCTGCTTTCTCCTCTTCTTCTTCTGTTTCCTCTTCTTGTTCTTGTTTTTCTTCTAGTTCTTCTATTTCTTGTTGTAGTTCCACATCTCCTTCTCCTTCTTCGTCGTCTGTTTCTTCTGCATTTTCTTCTTTTTCAATTACCTCCTCTTCTTCTGCCTCTTCTTCAGCTTATTCTACTGTTTTTTCTGCTTTTTCGTCTTATTCTTCTGTTTCCTCTTCTTGTTCTTCCTTTTTTCTTGTTCTTTTTCTTCTTGTAGTTCTACATCTCCTTCTTCATACTCTTCTATATATTCTGATTTTTTGGCTTTTTGAATTACTTCTTCTATTACTTCTGCTTCTTCTTCAGGTTATTCTTTTGTTATTTCTGCTTTGTCGGCTTATTCTTCTGTTACATATGCTTTTTCGGCTTATTCTTCTGTTATCTACTTTTTCCTCTTATTCTTATGTTTCTTCTTCTTGTTCTGGTTCTTCTAGTTTCTAGTTCTTGTTGTAGTTCTACATCACCTTCATTTTCTTCATCTTTCTGTTTCTTCTGCATATTTTGCTTTTTTAATTACTACTTCTTCTGCTTCTTCTGCTTCTTCCTGAGCTTCATCTACTGTTATTTCTGGGTTTGCTGCTAAACTTCTACTCTTTCGCTTTTTCTGCTTATTCCTCTATTATTTCAGCTTTTTCGGCTGATTCTTTGGTTTTTTCTGTTTTTCCTCTTATTCTTCTGTTTCCTATTCTAGCTCTTGTATTTCTTCTAGTACTGCTATTTCTTTTTGTAGTTCTACATCTCCTTCTTCTTCTTCATCTTCTTCCGTTTCTTCTGGCCTTTTTGCTTTTTCAATTACTTCCTCTTCTGTTTCTTCTGCTTCTTCTTCATGTTATTCTGTTATTTCTGCTTTCTCGGCTTATTTTTCTGTTATTTCTGCTTTTTCCTCTTATTCTTCCGTTTTTTCTTCTTGTGCTTCTAATTCTTCTTGTTCTTCTTGTTGTTCTAAATCTCCTTCTTCTTCATCTTCTTCTGTTTCTTCTGCTTTATTGCTTTTTCAATTCCATCTTCTTCTGCATCTTCTGCTTCTTCTTCAGGTTTTTACTTCTGTTATTTCTGCTTTTTCAGCTTATTCTTCTGCTATTGATGGTTTTTCAGCTTATTTTTCTGTTATTTCTGCTTTTTCGGCTTATTCTTTTGTTATTTCTGCTGTTTCCTCTTAGTCTTCTGTTTATTCTTGTGTTCTTCTACTTCTTCTTGTTCTTCTTGTAGTTCTACATCTCCTTCTTCTTCTTTCATCATCTTCTGTTTCTTCTGCATATTTTGCCTTTTCAATTGCTTCTTCTGCTTCCTCTGCTTTTTCCTCTGCTTAATCTACATTTATTTCTGGGTTTTCGGCTTATTCTTCTACTAATTCGCTTTTTCGGCTTATTCTTCTCTTATTTGTGACTTTTCGGCTTATTCTTTTGTGATTTCTGCTTTTTCCTCTTATTCTTCCTTTTCCTCTTCTTGTTCTTCCGTTTTCTAGTTCTTTCTCTTGTAGTTCTACATCTCCTTCTTCTTCTTCATCTTCTGTTTCTTCTGCATTTTTTGCTTTTTCAATTACCTCTTCTTCTACTGCTTCTTCTCCGTCTTCTAGGGCTTATTCTTCTGTTTTCCTGCTTTCTCCTCTTCTTCTTCTGTTTCCTCTTCTTGTTCTTGTTTTTCTTCTAGTTCTTCTATTTCTTGTTGTAGTTCCACATCTCCTAATCCTTCTTCATCGTCTGTTTCTTCTGCATTTTCTGCTTTTTCAATTACCTCCTCTTCTTCTGCCTCTTCTTCAGCTTATTCTACTGTTTTTTCTGCTTTTTCGTCTTATTCTTCTGTTTCATCTTCTTGTTCTTCCTTTTTTCTTGTTCTTTCTCTTCTTGTAGTTCTACAACTCCTTCTTCATACTCTTCTATATATTCTGATTTTTTGGCTTTTTGAATTACTTCTTCTATTACTTCTGCTTCTTCTTCAGGTTATTCTTTTGTTATTTCTGCTTTTTCGGCTTATTCTTCTGTTATATATGCTTTTTCGGCTTATTCTTTTGTTATCTACTTTTTCCTCTTATTCTTATTTTTCTTCTTCTTGTTCTGGTTCTTCTAGTTTCTAGTTCTTGTTGTAGTTCTACATCATCTTCATTTTCTTCATCTTTCTGTTTCTTCTGCATATTTTGCTTTTTTAATTACTACTTCTTCTGCTTTTTCTGCTTCTTCCTGAGCTTCATCTACTGTTATTTCTGTGTTTGTTGCTTAACTTCTACTCTTTCGCTTTTTCTGCTTATTCCTCTATTATTTCAGCTTTTTCGGCTGATTCTTTGGTTTTTTCTGTTTCTCCTCTTATTCTTCTGTTTCCTATTCTTGCTCTTGTATTTCTTCTAGTACTCCTATTTCTTTTTGTAGTTCTACATCTCCTTCTTCTTCTTCATCTTCTTCCATTTCTTCTGGCATTTTTGCTTTTTCAATTACTTCCTCTTCTGTTTCTTCTGCTTCTTCTTCATGTTATTCTGTTATTTCTGCTTTCTCGGCTTATTTTTCTGTTATTTCTGATTTTTCCTCTTATTCTTCCATTTTTTCTTCTTGTGCTTCTAATTCTTCTTGTTCTTCTTGTTGTTCTAAATCTCCTTCTTCTTCATCTTCTTCTGTTTCTTCTGCTTTTTTTGCTTTTTCAATTCCATCTTCTTCTGCTTCTTCTGCTTCTTCTTCAGGTTTTTACTTCTGTTATTTCTGCTTTTTCAGCTTATTCTTCTGCTATTGATGGTTTTTCAGCTTATTTTTCTGTTATTTCTGCTTTTTCGGCTTATTCTTTTGTTATTTCTGCTGTTTCCTCTTAGTCTTCTGTTTATTCTTGTGTTCTTCTAGTTCTTCTTGTTCTTCTTGTAGTTCTACATCTCCTTCTTCTTTTTTCATCATCTTCTGTTTCTTCAGCATATTTTGCCTTTTCAATTGCTTCTTCTGCTTCCTCTGCTTTTTCCTCTGCTTAATCTACAGTTATTTCTGGGTTTTCGGCTTATTCTTCTACTAATTCGCTTTTTCGGCTTATTCTTCTCTTATTTGTGACTTTTCGGCTTATTCTTTTGTGATTTCTGCTTTTTCCTCTTATTCTTCTGTTTCCTCTTCTTGTTCTTCCGTTTTCTAGTTCTTTCTCTTGTAGTTCTACATCTCCTTCTTCTTCTTCATCTTCTGTTTCTTCTGCATTTTTTGCTTTTTCAATTACCTCTTCTTCTACTGCTTCTTCTCCGTCTTCTAGGGCTTATTCTTCTGTTTTCCTGCTTTCTCCTCTTCTTCTTCTGTTTCCTCTTCTTGTTCTTGTTTTTCTTCTAGTTCTTCTATTTCTTGTTGTAGTCCCACATCTCCTTCTCCTTCTTCATCGTCTGTTTCTTCTGCATTTTCTGCTTTTTCAATTACCTCCTCTTCTTCTGCCTCTTCTTCAGCTTATTCTACTGTTTTTTCTGCTTTTTCGTCTTATTCTTCTGTTTCTTCTTCTTGTTCTTCCTTTTTTCTTGTTCTTTCTCTTCTTGTAGTTCTACATCTCCTTCTTCATACTCTTCTATATATTCTGATTTTTTGGCTTTTTGAATTACTTCTTCTATTACTTCTGCTTCTTCTTCAGGTTATTCTTTTGTTATTTCTGCTTTGTCGGCTTATTCTTCTGTTATATATGCTTTTTCGGCTTATTCTTCTGTTATCTACTTTTTCCTCTTATTCTTATGTTTCTTCTTCTTGTTCTGGTTCTTCTAGTTTCTAGTTCTTGTTGTAGTTCTACATCACCTTCATTTTCTTCATCTTTCTGTTTCTTCTGCATATTTTGCTTTTTTAATTACTACTTCTTCTGCTTCTTCTGCTTCTTCCTGAGCTTCATCTACTGTTATTTCTGGGTTTGCTGCTTAACTTCTACTCTTTCGCTTTTTCTGCTTATTCCTCTATTATTTCAGCTTTTTCGGCTGATTCTTTGGTTTTTTCTGTTTTTCCTCTTATTCTTCTGTTTCCTATTCTTGCTCTTGTATTTCTTCTAGTACTGCTATTTCTTTTTGTAGTTCTACATCTCCTTCTTCTTCTTCATCTTCTTCCATTTCTTCTGGCCTTTTTGCTTTTTCAATTACTTCCTCTTCTGTTTCTTCTGCTTCTTCTTCATGTTATTCTGTTATTTCTGCTTTCTCGGCTTATTTTTCTGTTATTTCTGCTTTTTCCTCTTATTCTTCCGTTTTTTCTTCTTGTGCTTCTAATTCTTCTTGTTCTTCTTGTTGTTCTAAATCTCGTTCTTCTTCATCTTCTTCTGTTTCTTCTGCTTTTTTGCTTTTTCAATTCCATCTTCTTCTGCTTCTTCTGCTTCTTCTTCAGGTTTTTACTTCTGTTAATTCTGCTTTTTCAGCTTATTCTTCTGCTATTGATGGTTTTTCAGCTTATTTTTCTGTTATTTCTGCTTTTTCGGCTTATTCTTTTGTTATATCTGCTGTTTCCTCTTAGTCTTCTGTTTATTCTTGTGTTCTTCTACTTCTTCTTGTTCTTCTTGTAGTTCTACATCTCCTTCTTCTTTTTTCATCATCTTCTGTTTCTTCAGCATATTTTGCCTTTTCAATTGCTTCTTCTGCTTCCTCTGCTTTTTCCTCTGCTTAATCTACAGTTATTTCTGGGTTTTCGGCTTATTCTTCTACTAATTCGCTTTTTCGGCTTATTCTTCTCTTATTTGTGACTTTTCGGCTTATTCTTTTGTGATTTCTGCTGTTTCCTCTTATTCTTCTGTTTCCTCTTCTTGTTCTTCCGTTTTCTAGTTCTTTCTCTTGTAGTTCTACATCTCCTTCTTCTTCTTCATCTTCTGTTTCTTCTGCATTTTTTGCTTTTTCAATTACCTCTTCTTCTACTGCTTCTTCTCCGTCTTCTAGGGCTTATTCTTCTGCTTTCCTGCTTTCTCCTCTTCTTCTTCTGTTTCCTCTTCTTGTTCTTGTTTTTCTTCTAGTTCTTCTATTTCTTGTTGTAGTCCCACATCTCCTTCTCCTTCTTCATCGTCTGTTTCTTCTGCATTTTCTGCTTTTTCAATTACCTCCTCTTCTTCTGCCTCTTCTTCAGCTTATTCTACTGTTTTTTCTGCTTTTTCGTCTTATTCTTCTGTTTCCTCTTCTTGTTCTTCCTTTTTTCTTGTTCTTTCTCTTCTTGTAGTTCTACATCTCCTTCTTCATACTGTTCTATATATTCTGATTTTTTGGCTTTTTGAATTACTTCTTCTATTACTTCTGCTTCTTCTTCAGGTTATTCTTTTGTTATTTCTGCTTTGTCGGCTTATTCTTCTGTTATATATGCTTTTTCGGCTTATTCTTCTGTTATCTACTTTTTCCTCTTATTCTTATGTTTCTTCTTCTTGTTCTGGTTCTTCTAGCTCTAGTTCTTGTTGTAGTTCTACATCACCTTCATTTTCTTCATCTTTCTGTTTCTTCTGCATATTTTGCTTTTTTAATTACTACTTCTTCTGCTTCTTCTGCTTCTTCCTGAGCTTCATCTACTGTTATTTCTGGGTTTGCTGCTTAACTTCTACTCTTTCGCTTTTTCTGCTTATTCCTCTATTATTTCAGCTTTTTCGGCTGATTCTTTGGTTTTTTCTGTTTTTCCTCTTATTCTTCTGTTTCCTATTCTTGCTCTTGTATTTCTTCTAGTACTCCTATTTCTTTTTGTAGTTCTACATCTCCTTCTTCTTCTTCATCTTCTTCCATTTCTTCTGGCATTTTTGCTTTTTCAATTACTTCCTCTTCTGTTTCTTCTGCTTCTTCTTCATGTTATTCTGTTATTTCTGCTTTCTCGTCTTATTTTTCTGTTATTTCTGCTTTTTCCTCTTATTCTTCCTTTTTTTCTTCTTGTGCTTCTAATTCTTCTTGTTCTTCTTGTAGTTCTAAATCTCCTTCTTCTTCATCTTCTTCTGTTTCTTCTGCATTTTTGCTTTTTCAATTCCATCTTCTTCTGCTTCTTCTGCTTCTTCTTCAGCTTTTTACTTCTGTTATTTCTGCTTTTTCAGCTTATTCTTCTGCTATTGATGGTTTTTCAGCTTATTTTTCTGTTATTTCTGCTTTTTCGGCTTATTCTTTTGTTATTTCTGCTGTTTCCTCTTAGTCTTCTGTTTATTCTTGTGTTCTTCTACTTCTTCTTGTTCTTCTTGTAGTACTACATCTCCTTCTTCTTTTTTCATCATCTTCTGTTTCTTCAGTATATTTTGCCTTTTCAATTGCTTCTTCTGCTTCCTCTGCTTTTTCCTCTGCTTAATCTACAGTTATTTCTGGGTTTTCGGCTTATTCTTCTACTAATTCGCTTTTTCGGCTTATTCTTCTCTTATTTGTGACTTTTCGGCTTATTCTTTTGTGATTTCTGCTTTTTCCTCTTATTCTTCTGTTTCCTCTTCTTGTTCTTCCGTTTTCTAGTTCTTTCTCTTGTAGTTCTACATCTCCTTCTTCTTCTTCATCTTCTGTTTCTTCTGCATTTTTTGCTTTTTCAATTACCTCTTCTTCTACTGCTTCTTCTCCGTCTTCTAGGGCTTATTCTTCTGCTTTCCTGCTTTCTCCTCTTCTTCTTCTGTTTCCTCTTCTTGTTCTTGTTTTTCTTCTAGTTCTTCTATTTCTTGTTGTAGTTCCACATCTCCTTCTCCTTCTTCGTCGTCTGTTTCTTCTGCATTTTCTTCTTTTTCAATTACCTCCTCTTCTTCTGCCTCTTCTTCAGCTTATTCTACTGTTTTTTCTGCTTTTTCGTCTTATTCTTCTGTTTCCTCTTCTTGTTCTTCCTTTTTTCTTGTTCTTTTTCTTCTTGTAGTTCTACATCTCCTTCTTCATACTCTTCTATATATTCTGATTTTTTGGCTTTTTGAATTACTTCTTCTATTACTTCTGCTTCTTCTTCAGGTTATTCTTTTGTTATTTCTGCTTTGTCGGCTTATTCTTCTGTTATATATGCTTTTTCGGCTTATTCTTCTGTTATCTACTTTTTCCTCTTATTCTTATGTTTCTTCTTCTTGTTCTGGTTCTTCTAGTTTCTAGTTCTTGTTGTAGTTCTACATCACCTTCATTATCTTCATCTTTCTGTTTCTTCTGCATATTTTGCTTTTTTAATTACTACTTCTTCTGCTTCTTCTGCTTCTTCCTGAGCTTCATCTACTGTTATTTCTGGGTTTGCTGCTTAACTTCTACTCTTTCGCTTTTTCTGCTTATTCCTCTATTATTTCAGCTTTTTCGGCTGATTCTTTGGTTTTTTCTGTTTTTCCTCTTATTCTTCTGTTTCCTATTCTTGCTCTTGTATTTCTTCTAGTACTCCTATTTCTTTTTGTAGTTCTACATCTCCTTCTTCTTCTTCATCTTCTTCCATTTCTTCTGGCATTTTTGCTTTTTCAATTACTTCCTCTTCTGTTTCTTCTGCTTCTTCTTCATGTTATTCTCTTATTTCTGCTTTCTCGGCTTATTTTTCTGTTATTTCTGCTTTTTCCTCTTATTCTTCCGTTTTTTCTTCTTGTGCTTCTAATTCTTCTTGTTCTTCTTGTTGTTCTAAATCTCCTTCTTCTTCATCTTCTTCTGTTTCTTCTGCATTTTTGCTTTTTCAATTCCATCTTCTTCTGCTTCTTCTGCTTCTTCTTCAGCTTTTTACTTCTGTTATTTCTGCTTTTTCAGCTTATTCTTCTGCTATTGATGGTTTTTCAGCTTATTTTTCTGTTATTTCTGCTTTTTCGGCTTATTCTTTTGTTATTTCTGCTGTTTCCTCTTAGTCTTCTGTTTATTCTTGTGTTCTTCTACTTCTTCTTGTTCTTCTTGTAGTTCTACATCTCCTTCTTCTTTTTTCATCATCTTCTGTTTCTTCTGCATATTTTGCCTTTTCAATTGCTTCTTCTGCTTCCTCTGCTTTTTCCTCTGCTTAATCTACAGTTATTTCTGGGTTTTCGGCTTATTCTTTAACTAATTCGCTTTTTCGGCTTATTCTTCTCTTATTTGTGACATTTCGGCTTATTCTTTTGTGATTTCTGCTTTTTCCTCTTATTCTTCTGTTTCCTCTTCTTGTTCTTCCGTTTTCTAGTTCTTTCTCTTGTAGTTCTACATCTCCTTCTTCTTCTTCATCTTCTGTTTCTTCTGCATTTTTTGCTTTTTCAATTACCTCTTCTTCTACTGCTTCTTCTCCGTCTTCTAGGGCTTATTCTTCTGTTTTCCTGCTTTCTCCTCTTCTTCTTCTGTTTCCTCTTCTTGTTCTTGTTTTTCTTCTAGTTCTTCTATTTCTTGTTGTAGTTCCACATCTCCTTCTCCTTCTTCGTCGTCTGTTTCTTCTGCATTTTCTTCTTTTTCAATTACCTCCTCTTCTTCTGCCTCTTCTTCAGCTTATTCTACTGTTTTTTCTGCTTTTTCGTCTTATTCTTCTGTTTCCTCTTCTTGTTCTTCCTTTTTTCTTGTTCTTTTTCTTCTTGTAGTTCTACATCTCCTTCTTCATACTCTTCTATATATTCTGATTTTTTGGCTTTTTGAATTACTTCTTCTATTACTTCTGCTTCTTCTTCAGGTTATTCTTTTGTTATTTCTGCTTTGTCGGCTTATTCTTCTGTTATATATGCTTTTTCGGCTTATTCTTCTGTTATCTACTTTTTCCTCTTATTCTTATGTTTCTTCTTCTTGTTCTGGTTCTTCTAGTTTCTAGTTCTTGTTGTAGTTCTACATCACCTTCATTATCTTCATCTTTCTGTTTCTTCTGCATATTTTGCTTTTTTAATTACTACTTCTTCTGCTTCTTCTGCTTCTTCCTGTGCTTCATCTACTGTTATTTCTGGGTTTGCTGCTTAACTTCTACTCTTTCGCTTTTTCTGCTTATTCCTCTATTATTTCAGCTTTTTCGGCTGATTCTTTGGTTTTTTCTGTTTTTCCTCTTATTCTTCTGTTTCCTATTCTTGCTCTTGTATTTCTTCTAGTACTCCTATTTCTTTTTGTAGTTCTACATCTCCTTCTTCTTCTTCATCTTCTTCCCTTTCTTCTGGCATTTTTGCTTTTTCAATTACTTCCTCTTCTGTTTCTTCTGCTTCTTCTTCATGTTATTCTGTTATTTCTGCTTTCTCGGCTTATTTTTCTGTTATTTCTGCTTTTTCCTCTTATTCTTCCGTTTTTTCTTCTTGTGCTTCTAATTCTTCTTGTTCTTCTTGTTGTTCTAAATCTCCTTCTTCTTCATCTTCTTCTGTTTCTTCTGCATTTTTGCTTTTTCAATTCCATCTTCTTCTGCTTCTTCTGCTTCTTCTTCAGCTTTTTACTTCTGTTATTTCTGCTTTTTCAGCTTATTCTTCTGCTATTGATGGTTTTTCAGCTTATTTTTCTGTTATTTCTGCTTTTTCGGCTTATTCTTTTGTTATTTCTGCTGTTTCCTCTTAGTCTTCTGTTTATTCTTGTGTTCTTCTACTTCTTCCTGTTCTTCTTGTAGTTCTACATCTCTCCTTCTTCTTTTTTCATCATCTTCTGTTTCTTCAGCATATGTTGCCTTTTCAATTGCTTCTTCTGCTTCCTCTGCTTTTTCCTCTGCTTAATCTACAGTTATTTCTGGGTTTTCGGCTTATTCTTCTACTAATTCGCTTTTTCGGCTTATTCTTCTCTTATTTGTGACTTTTCGCTTATTCTTTTGTGATTTCTGCTTTTCCTCTTATTCTTCTGTTTCCTCTTCTTGTTCTTCCGTTTTCTAGTTCTTTCTCTTGTAGTTCTACATCTCCTTCTTCTTCTTCATCTTCTGTTTCTTCTGCATTTTTTGCTTTTTCAATTACCTCTTCTTCTACTGCTTCTTCTCCGTCTTCTAGGGCTTATTCGTCTGTTTTCCTGCTTTCTCCTCTTCTTCTTCTGTTTCCTCTTCTTGTTCTTGTTTTCTTCTAGTTCTTCTATTTCTTGTTGTAGTCCCACATCTCCTTCTCCTTCTTCATCGTCTGTTTCTTCTGCATTTTCTGCTTTTTCAATTACCTCCTCTTCTTCTGCCTCTTCTTCAGCTTATTCTACTGTTTTTTCTGCTTTTTCGTCTTATTCTTCTGTTTCCTCTTCTTGTTCTTCCTTTTTTTCTTGTTCTTTCTCTTCTTGTAGTTCTACATCTCCTTCTTCATACTGTTCTATATATTCTGATTTTTTGGCTTTTTGAATTACTTCTTCTATTACTTCTGCTTCTTCTTAAGGTTATTCTTTTGTTATTTCTGCTTTGTCGGCTTATTCTTCTGTTATATATGCTTTTTCGGCTTATTCTTCTGTTATCTACTTTTTCCTCTTATTCTTATGTTTCTTCTTCTTGTTCTGGTTCTTCTAGTATCTAGTTCTTGTTGTAGTTCTACATCACCTTCATTTTCTTCATCTTTCTGTTTCTTCTGCATATTTTGCTTTTTTAATTACTACTTCTTCTGCTTCTTCTGCTTCTTCCTGAGCTTCATCTACTGTTATTTCTGGGTTTGCTGCTTAACTTCTACTCTTTCGCTTTTTCTGCTTATTCCTCTATTATTTCAGCTTTTTCGGCTGATTCTTTGGTTTTTTCTGTTTTTCCTCTTATTCTTCTGTTTCCTATTCTTGCTCTTGTATTTCTTCCAGTACTCCTATTTCTTTTTGTAGTTCTACATCTCCTTCTTCTTCTTCATCTTCTTCCATTTCTTCTGGCATTTTTGCTTTTTCAATTACTTCCTCTTCTGTTTCTTCTGCTTCTTCTTCATGTTATTCTGTTATTTCTGCTTTCTCGTCTTATTTTTCTGTTATTTCTGCTTTTTCCTCTTATTCTTCCTTTTTTTCTTCTTGTGCTTCTAATTCTTCTTGTTCTTCTTGTAGTTCTAAATCTCCTTCTTCTTCATCTTCTTCTGTTTCTTCTGCATTTTTGCTTTTTCAATTCCATCTTCTTCTGCTTCTTCTGCTTCTTCTTCAGCTTTTTACTTCTGTTATTTCTGCTTTTTCAGCTTATTCTTCTGCTATTGATGGTTTTTCAGCTTATTTTTCTGTTATTTCTGCTTTTTCGGCTTATTCTTTTGTTATTTCTGCTGTTTCCTCTTAGTCTTCTGTTTATTCTTGTGTTCTTCTACTTCTTCTTGTTCTTCTTGTAGTACTACATCTCCTTCTTCTTTTTTCATCATCTTCTGTTTCTTCAGTATATTTTGCCTTTTCAATTGCTTCTTCTGCTTCCTCTGCTTTTTCCTCTGCTTAATCTACAGTTATTTCTGGGTTTTCGGCTTATTCTTCTACTAATTCGCTTTTTCGGCTTATTCTTCTCTTATTTGTGACTTTTCGGCTTATTCTTTTGTGATTTCTGCTTTTTCCTCTTATTCTTCTGTTTCCTCTTCTTGTTCTTCCGTTTTCTAGTTCTTTCTCTTGTAGTTCTACATCTCCTTCTTCTTCTTCATCTTCTGTTTCTTCTGCATTTTTTGCTTTTTCAATTACCTCTTCTTCTACTGCTTCTTCTCCGTCTTCTAGGGCTTATTCTTCTGCTTTCCTGCTTTCTCCTCTTCTTCTTCTGTTTCCTCTTCTTGTTCTTGTTTTTCTTCTAGTTCTTCTATTTCTTGTTGTAGTTCCACATCTCCTTCTCCTTCTTCGTCGTCTGTTTCTTCTGCATTTTCTTCTTTTTCAATTACCTCCTCTTCTTCTGCCTCTTCTTCAGCTTATTCTACTGTTTTTTCTGCTTTTTCGTCTTATTCTTCTGTTTCCTCTTCTTGTTCTTCCTTTTTCTTGTTCTTTTTCTTCTTGTAGTTCTACATCTCCTTCTTCATACTCTTCTATATATTCTGATTTTTTGGCTTTTTGAATTACTTCTTCTATTACTTCTGCTTCTTCTTCAGGTTATTCTTTTGTTATTTCTGCTTTGTCGGCTTATTCTTCTGTTATATATGCTTTTTCGGCTTATTCTTCTGTTATCTACTTTTTCCTCTTATTCTTATGTTTCTTCTTCTTGTTCTGGTTCTTCTAGTTTCTAGTTCTTGTTGTAGTTCTACATCACCTTCATTATCTTCATCTTTCTGTTTCTTCTGCATATTTTGCTTTTTTAATTACTACTTCTTCTGCTTCTTCTGCTTCTTCCTGAGCTTCATCTACTGTTATTTCTGGGTTTGCTGCTTAACTTCTACTCTTTCGCTTTTTCTGCTTATTCCTCTATTATTTCAGCTTTTTCGGCTGATTCTTTGGTTTTTTCTGTTTTTCCTCTTATTCTTCTGTTTCCTATTCTTGCTCTTGTATTTCTTCTAGTACTCCTATTTCTTTTTGTAGTTCTACATCTCCTTCTTCTTCTTCATCTTCTTCCATTTCTTCTGGCATTTTTGCTTTTTCAATTACTTCCTCTTCTGTTTCTTCTGCTTCTTCTTCATGTTATTCTCTTATTTCTGCTTTCTCGGCTTATTTTTCTGTTATTTCTGCTTTTTCCTCTTATTCTTCCGTTTTTTCTTCTTGTGCTTCTAATTCTTCTTGTTCTTCTTGTTGTTCTAAATCTCCTTCTTCTTCATCTTCTTCTGTTTCTTCTGCATTTTGCTTTTTCAATTCCATCTTCTTCTGCTTCTTCTGCTTCTTCTTCAGCTTTTTACTTCTGTTATTTCTGCTTTTTCAGCTTATTCTTCTGCTATTGATGGTTTTTCAGCTTATTTTTCTGTTATTTCTGCTTTTTCGGCTTATTCTTTTGTTATTTCTGCTGTTTCCTCTTAGTCTTCTGTTTATTCTTGTGTTCTTCTACTTCTTCTTGTTCTTCTTGTAGTTCTACATCTCCTTCTTCTTTTTCATCATCTTCTGTTTCTTCTGCATATTTTGCCTTTTCAATTGCTTCTTCTGCTTCCTCTGCTTTTTCCTCTGCTTAATCTACAGTTATTTCTGGGTTTTCGGCTTATTCTTCTACTAATTCGCTTTTTCGGCTTATTCTTCTCTTATTTGTGACATTTCGGCTTATTCTTTTGTGATTTCTGCTTTTTCCTCTTATTCTTCTGTTTCCTCTTCTTGTTCTTCCGTTTTCTAGTTCTTTCTCTTGTAGTTCTACATCTCCTTCTTCTTCTTCATCTTCTGTTTCTTCTGCATTTTTTGCTTTTTCAATTACCTCTTCTTCTACTGCTTCTTCTCCGTCTTCTAGGGCTTATTCTTCTGCTTTCCTGCTTTCTCCTCTTCTTCTTCTGTTTCCTCTTCTTGTTCTTGTTTTTCTTCTAGTTCTTCTATTTCTTGTTGTAGTTCCACATCTCCTTCTCCTTCTTCGTCGTCTGTTTCTTCTGCATTTTCTGCTTTTTCAATTACCTCCTCTTCTTCTGCCTCTTCTTCAGCTTATTCTACTGTTTTTTCTGCTTTTTCGTCTTATTCTTCTGTTTCCTCTTCTTGTTCTTCCTTTTTTCTTGTTCTTTTTCTTCTTGTAGTTCTACATCTCCTTCTTCATACTCTTCTATATATTCTGATTTTTTGGCTTTTTGAATTACTTCTTCTATTACTTCTGCTTCTTCTTCAGGTTATTCTTTTGTTATTTCTGCTTTGTCGGCTTATTCTTCTGTTATATATGCTTTTTCGGCTTATTCTTCTGTTATCTACTTTTTCCTCTTATTCTTATGTTTCTTCTTCTTGTTCTGGTTCTTCTAGTTTCTAGTTCTTGTTGTAGTTCTACATCACCTTCATTATCTTCATCTTTCTGTTTCTTCTGCATATTTTGCTTTTTTAATTACTACTTCTTCTGCTTCTTCTGCTTCTTCCTGAGCTTCATCTACTGTTATTTCTGGGTTTGCTGCTTAACTTCTACTCTTTCGCTTTTTCTGCTTATTCCTCTATTATTTCAGCTTTTTCGGCTGATTCTTTGGTTTTTTCTGTTTTTCCTCTTATTCTTCTGTTTCCTATTCTTGCTCTTGTATTTCTTCTAGTACTCCTATTTCTTTTTGTAGTTCTACATCTCCTTCTTCTTCTTCATCTTCTTCCATTTCTTCTGGCATTTTTGCTTTTTCAATTACTTCCTCTTCTGTTTCTTCTGCTTCTTCTTCATGTTATTCTCTTATTTCTGCTTTCTCGGCTTATTTTTTCTGTTATTTCTGCTTTTTCCTCTTATTCTTCCGTTTTTTCTTCTTGTGCTTCTAATTCTTCTTGTTCTTCTTGTTGTTCTAAATCTCCTTCTCTTCATCTTTCTTCTGTTTCTTCTGCATTTTTGCTTTTTCAATTCCATCTTCTTCTGCTTCTTCTGCTTCTTCTTCAGCTTTTTACTTCTGTTATTTCTGCTTTTTCAGCTTATTCTTCTGCTATTGATGGTTTTTCAGCTTATTTTTCTGTTATTTCTGCTTTTTCGGCTTATTCTTTTGTTATTTCTGCTGTTTCCTCTTAGTCTTCTGTTTATTCTTGTGTTCTTCTACTTCTTCTTGTTCTTCTTGTAGTTCTACATCTCCTTCTTCTTTTTTCATCATCTTCTGTTTCTTCTGCATATTTTGCCTTTTCAATTGCTTCTTCTGCTTCCTCTGCTTTTTCCTCTGCTTAATCTACAGTTATTTCTGGGTTTTCGGCTTATTCTTCTACTAATTCGCTTTTTCGGCTTATTCTTCTCTTATTTGTGACATTTCGGCTTATTCTTTTGTGATTTCTGCTTTTTCCTCTTATTCTTCTGTTTCCTCTTCTTGTTCTTCGTTTTCTAGTTCTTTCTCTTGTAGTTCTACATCTCCTTCTTCTTCTTCATCTTCTGTTTCTTCTGCATTTTTTGCTTTTTCAATTACCTCTTCTTCTACTGCTTCTTCTCCGTCTTCTAGGGCTTATTCTTCTGTTTTCCTGCTTTCTCCTCTTCTTCTTCTGTTTCCTCTTCTTGTTCTTGTTTTTCTTCTAGTTCTTCTATTTCTTGTTGTAGTTCCACATCTCCTTCTCCTTCTTCGTCGTCTGTTTCTTCT
This sequence comes from Talpa europaea, assembly GCF_964194135.1. Lineage (NCBI taxonomy): Eukaryota > Metazoa > Chordata > Mammalia > Eulipotyphla > Talpidae > Talpa > Talpa europaea. The sequence continues at coordinate 112,325 of NW_028167969.1, forward strand.
GCATTTTCTGCTTTTTCAATTACCTCCTCTTCTTCTGCCTCTTCTTCAGCTTATTCTACTGTTTTTTCTGCTTTTTCGTCTTATTCTTCTGTTTCCTCTTCTGTTCTTCCTTTTTTCTTGTTCTTTTTCTTCTTGTAGTTCTACATCTCCTTCTTCATACTCTTCTATATATTCTGATTTTTTGGCTTTTTGAATTACTTCTTCTATTACTTCTGCTTCTTCTTCAGGTTATTCTTTTGTTATTTCTGCTTTGTCGGCTTATTCTTCTGTTATATATGCTTTTTCGGCTTATTCTTCTGTTATCTACTTTTTCCTCTTATTCTTATGTTTCTTCTTCTTGTTCTGGTTCTTCTAGTTTCTAGTTCTTGTTGTAGTTCTACATCACCTTCATTATCTTCATCTTTCTGTTTCTTCTGCATATTTTGCTTTTTTAATTACTACTTCTTCTGCTTCTTC